>NW_004955443.1:5938606-6013465 GCF_000276665.1 Chinchilla lanigera | reverse complement strand
GTTTTTCTCCGGTACCGGGAACCGAACTCACGACCTTGCACTTGCCAGGCAGGCACTTTGCCGCTGAGCTAAATCCCCAGCCCCAGCATGCATAGAATTTAAGGATGTGAGTGCTTGGCAGTATCTCTGTGCATTCGATGTACCACATACAGACACAGAGCTTCCCTTTTTGTATATAGAAGAAAAGCAGGCACAGACTTCCGCACATAACCTTCGTAAAGTATAATGTATAAAGTAATAATTAAACCACTCATCTCTGATACCTTTTGCACTTGACTAGTGTTCGCCAAAAGCAATGGGAACTGTGCACTTTGCTCTTAATAACATATTGAGATTGATTTGACATTTAAACACTGTCCCCAGTAAGTCTGAGCCTGTAGAACTTCACCAATACCCACAAAGATAAACGGTGCGTAAACTGTCCTTGTTCTGTTGACCTGTGTTTGTGTCTTTGGGTTGTGTGCGCATGTACTAGTAAAACACTTGGTACATTAGATCCACTGGCTCTTGATTCTTGTGTCGATTACGCCCAGGCCTTCTTTAATATGTGGGGGACATAGTTCTGTTCAGTTTTCACCCTGGTTTCATGGTGTTCTGTTTGTTCTGTTCTGCCATCTGATCTAGAGTCGCCTGGCACAGCCAGTGTTCCGCTTAGAGTTCAGAACTCTTGGCGACGTTCCCAGTTTTTCTCCCAGTCAGGTAAACTATATACTGGGTAGCTGCATTTCTTCTGTGCAAAAATCCGTGTTGGGGCAACCAATGATGTCTGGCATTTGTCTTTGTTTCTGATTTCAAGGGAAAAAAAATGCTTGTACCCGACACACAGTTAGCAAAGAGCTACCATAATTTTCTTGATATTAGTACCAGTTACACTAAATTGGAGGAAATTCATAGAATTTTATGTTGATTTTTGAGGATCCAAAGAAACAATATTAATTGCCTCTTTCTTTATTGTCCCTTCCTCCTTTTTAAAACAAAGATTAGAAGCTTTTGCCAGAAATTGGTCATGGTTCTCTTGTTAACTGTGTGGCTCTCTCTCTCTTTCCTGGATGACATCTGGCCTCTCTGTGTGATACTCCTTCGTGTAGACAGTGAGGGAACTGCTCAGTCAAGCAGAACACGGGGGACATTGAGAACCAGCAGCCATAGGAATAGTTGTTGCTTCCTGTAGTCTAGTACCTGGTGCTAATGGATGCAGTCAATCATTTACCCTGGCCATAACTTCTTTTGGTGATGGGTACAACTTGCTTCAGGGGTCTGCTTTGTTATAACCAATGCTCTTGATTTACCAAAAGCAAAGCAAAAGAAAAGAAAAAGAATTGGTTTGAAGCTGACATACGAACTACAATGTGCTGGGAGAATAAAAAAGAAAGACAATTAGGAGCTGCTAACATTATCTTTTTTCTTTCTTTTATTTTGTGTAGCGGATTCTCCAAACAGTGAAAAATCTCCTCTAACTACGCCTGTAAGTAACTCATTTTAAGGAGGAGGACATTCATTTGTGCGATTTTAGTTTATAATGTATTTAATTTTCTTAAAGCATATTCAACCAAAAATGAGATCCAAACAGTTGATTTGAGAAGAATAAAGTCCTGCAAATTATAAGGGCCTAGACTATCATTATGTGGAGTTATCATCCCTGGAAATAAAATGATCTTGGAAATAAAGTATAAAGGAAGCACTTAAAGTGAATGTGGTAGAACTAGTAGACATTCAAAATCATTTTTTAAAATAAGAAAAACACTTCAATGTCTTGTGTTGGTAGATGGGACACAGCCTGGAGTTTTTCTGGGAGATCCACAGCGACTTTGTCATGCCTCTTGTGACAGTCAGTATTCTGAATTATATTGTTTGTATGTATTGCTTTCTATTTTTTATTTAAATAAAATAAGACAGCATTTGGTGATGAAAATATCAGGGCACATGACACTGTGGAAATCCCATGCTGCTGAATTATATCTGAATCCTCTGAACTGGTGTTTCCAATGCTGAACCTGTTAGGCCTTGCTCATCCTCTGAAATTCCCTGCAGGTTTGGAGACTTCTGTCCTCCTGACACAAGCAGCTGCAGCACTGCCCTCGAGCCACCTGGGGGCAGCCATGTAATCACAGTTGCAGCTTTGATTCCAGAATTGCTAGCCCTATGCCCTGAAGATACTGTGTAGCTTCTCTGTACCCCATCATCGTTGATTGTACAAGGAAATAATAATAGGGTTTTTTTCAGGGCTGTTGTGAGCCTCAGTTGAAATAATTACACAGAATAATCAGAATCCTCTAGCATAGTTCCTGACATAGGATCAAATCATCCCTCTCCAGGGGCTAATCCAAGAGGCCCACCATAGCCAGTGTCAGTTCTTATCTAAAAGCAAATTGTCTCACTTTGGGAATCCCTAAGTGCCATGCAAAGTGGAAAAGGGACCCATTATTTGCCACAAAACCCTCGACCTTCCAGCTACCGTCCCGAACTAAGGACCATTGTGGAGGTTCAGCCATAAGGCAATGCAAGGAATCCTGAGTTAGTGGGAAAGTGGTATCCTTCTAGTGTGGGTGAGACCCCCAGAAGGATCTCAAGGTTGGCTTTCATGGCACAGACCTGAAGAGTGTGACATAACCCCTCGATTCCTTTTAAATTGCATTTCAAACAAGGATGTCACATTGTTCCTGTGCCCCCTAGATGGGGGTAGAGCAGAAGAGGACCCCAAAGGCATACGTTATCATTTCTGGTTTATGGAAAATCCGACCAGAAAGAGACATTACTGACCTGTATAAGTAAGTTCTCTGAAAATACCGCTACCCCACACATTTGACGTTCTTTCAGTAGGAAATGGCTCCTCATAGGACAGAAAAATAAAAGAAACTTGAGAGTAAGTACAGTTTGAAGAGGAAGTAAGCATGAGATTCTGGTCAGCTCGGTAGACTGGCTATTTTCGGTCAACTTTGCAGTGGCCGCAGGACTGGGAAGGCAGGACTAGCATCACCCAGCATGAAGTGATTCCACCGCTTACTCAACAAACACTTATCCAGGGCCTAACACACAAGGTTTGGGATACTTAGAGGGGTAAGAGCCATCCCTGCCCTTGAGGAATCCAGAGCCAGGAGAAGATACAGACCTACAGCGGCTGGAGTGGGGAACAATGTGGGCTATGTGCTCTCCAGTCCAACTTCTGGCACCTTGCGTCTGTCCGCAAGGACAATTATCACACAGTCTTCTGCTGCTCCGTTATGCACGGCCACTCCCCCATCTTCTCTTGGCCACCGGTACACCCCCAGCCCATCCTCAGCCCATTGTGAATAATCACCAAATCCACAAATCATCACCAAAGGAAGGAACTTCGAAGTCGCTGTTTTCCCCTCTTGTTTATTATGCTGGTGTTGTCTTCTTTATTGTCTTTGAAAACACCTAATCATCCTCTCTCTCTGCCCCTCTTTCTCTGCCTCTGTCCATCTCTGTCTGTGTGTTTGTCTCTCTCTCTGTCTTTCTCTCTGTCCAGTGAATAGACTGTTTTCCGTGCAGACCCCTCTGTCCTATGCTGCTTTCTCTTCCTTATTGACTTACTCTTGAGATTACCACCTGGAGTTTACCTGAGCATTGCATAGTTCCTAATTGTTTCTCTTATTTCCCATCTATTGGACTTTTGTCCTTATGGCTTTATTCACGTGAACACCCACCCCTTTCCCACAAAGGAGGACTATGTCCCTTTGAGAGGTTGTCAATATTTAAATGACCTTCAAGTCCTAGGAGAATGTGGGAGTGGGGATGGAGTCAACCTTGACTGTTATGAAAGTCCAGTAGAATTTCCCATCTGGGACTTACATTTGGATAGCATTTTATGGTCTCCAAGCAAATCTGGTTTATATACAATAAGTACTCTTCCCTCCTGCATAATTTGCCATAGTATGTAGTACACAAATGTGCAGTGTGAATCTCAAGAGTGAAGATAGGACATGTGTTCCCTGTCTTGTTTTCCTGCTTTTCTTTACATTCTGTGAATGTCATGGCCAGTTCATCCATTTGCAAGAACCACAGCAAGAGTACAAAATGAAGCCACGTATCATTTGGCTAAATGTGGTATTAAAGTGATAAATGTTCGTAGTTATAAATTCAGCATTACCCATGGCCTGGCCTGCATTCTCTGCCTGGAGACACATCACTGGGCTACCTGGGCACTGTGCACCTGAGTGGCGGTGGAGATCTCCTAGGGCTAGGGCAGGGTGGAACGTAGGCTAGTCTGTGTACCTTCTCTCACTACGCCTATGCCTCAATGTCCACGGAGATGGGATCCAAGACTCCTGCTGACACCAAAATCCTTGGATGCCCCAGTATAGTATTTGCGTATAACCCCTCACACATCTTCTCATATACTTGAAATCATCTCTAGATTAATTATAATACTTAATGCAGTACGAATGCTGTAAGTGGTTGTTATCTATATTGGTTAAGGAATAATAAGAAATGTCCGTATATGTTCAATGTAGGTGCCTCTTTCTTTCTTTTTCTTTCTTTCTATTAAGATTGTTTTAAAAGTCTTTGGGTTTGAGTTTTGCCTGGATCCTGGATAGTATAGGTGGGCAATGGTGAGTTAACCCAATTTAAGGAACACTGGTGTGGAAAAGCAACAGAATACAAAGAATTAGCTGCATAGAGCAGCACACACCCCTTCTTACAAAATGTGTTTCTGCTCAAACAATGGCTTCTATTGGCTTGGATCTAGGATCATTACCCAGAATGAACAGACTGTGTTCAGGTGCCTGAATGCAATCAAGTTATCACTTTAACAAAAATGAAGCAAAGCCTTCCCATTTCTGTGGCTAATTACTACATGTTTCATTAGCTTCCAAAGAGCTCACAGAATCATGCCAGCATCTTGGGGGTAAACTACAGAAGGAATAAGATTTTTTAAATGTTCTGATGCTGGGCACAGTGGCTCATACCTGTATTCCCAGAACCCTGGGAAACTGATGCAGGAGGGTCAAAAGTTCAAGCCCAGCCTGGGCACCTTAGGGATTTGGCAAGATCTTGTCTCAAAATAAAATTTAAAAGAAGGGCTGGGGGAAGTGCAGAGGCCCTCAGTTCAATCCCCAGTGCTGGGAGGAGAGGAGGCTTGTTTCACCAGTGAGGACAGTAAGATACCTGAAGGCTTTTGTGTGTCCGTCTGGTGCCAAGCTGAAGGCTAATTGTCTTGTCTTTCCTGCCCTGTCCTTGAGGGTATGGCTCAATTCTAATCATGGTTTTATTTTTCTGAGCAGTTTAAGTTCTGGGCCTGGGACCCAGAAGAGGAACGGCGGCGACAGGAAAAATGGCAGCAGGAGCAGGAGCGTTTGCTTCAGGTAGGACTGGATTTGCTGCTCTTCCTCCCCTTTCTTTTAGATGAGGTGCTGCTAGTTTCTGTTGTATTACATAGATTTTTAGCACAGGAAATGGGATTTGTCCATTCATTTTGTGTTCAGAGTATTCTGCATCTGACTCTTCCTCCCAGAAAGTACAGTGATGAGTAAGAGGAAAAACTGTTCACATTAACACTTCAGAAAACTCCCAGTATTGATTAAGAGTCAGTTTACCCACTCAGCACCTCTTTACCCACCAATTTCCAGCCCAAGTGACAGTGAGAATGAATTAGCTGAAAGCTGTTTAATAGCACACAAAATTAGGCCTCACTTTATTGTGTCTGGCAGGGGGTTGGGTCCACGTAATGACCCTCCATCTCTCTTCGGGATCTTGCCTTCATTGGTGAAGAATGATGAAGTGGGGCTCTTAGCACAGAATAGGGGAGTCAGACTGACACTGTGCAAAGCAGAAGTTTATTTAAAGTGTGGCAAATGCAGAGAGAGCAGGAGAGCTATCTTGGCAGCAGAGTGGTGCGACAAGATAAGGGGCATCCTGCTCAGGATGCCCGGTGAGTATGAGATGTACCCATGCTTACAGCGGTAAAACTGTTTTGTTGATTGCTATGGGCTAGGCCAATCAGGGTCTTAGCCTTTGTTTCTGGGAAGGGGACAAGGTCAGCACTCAATAAGTGTAACATTTCCATAAGGATACAGGAGGATATGTTTTCTCAAGTACATGGTACACAGATAAGCGTGTGATGATTTTACAATCGTCAGCCATGGATACAGTCGTCAGCCGCAGATAAGCTTGTGATGATCTTACAATGTTAGTCGTCTGGGTTTTGTCCTAGGGTTTTGTTTCTGTTTCTCTAATCTGCCCTTACATTCCCTCCTCTGACTCAGTCATCCTACTTCCGTAGTATGGGGGATTTCTCTGGCTGGTTGGGGCAATATGAAGGGCAGCGGACTGGCTAAGAAGGGATGATCCAGGTGGCTGAAGGAAGGAAGCTGGTAGCTCCACGGTGGGTTTCATCTGTAGGACCATCTGGATTTCGATAGCATTGCCACCGAAATGTGAAACTGCCTGCTGTCAGCTCAGTTGCTTATGGTGACACAGAAGTCATGTTTCCTCAACTTCTTAAACAGCCCGGTCTTGCATTGAACCCTGTCTGGGGGCCCCAGGCACTCCTACAGGTTCAGTTCCTCAAGTAGAAACGTTCGCTCTGTCTTTGAATAAAAGCTGTTCATTAGCAATTCTGGAAACATCCTGAGAGCAAATTTGTTCTGCCTTCTATTTGTTTCATGGATTATTGGGGCTTCCAAAAGCGACTAGTAAACTGAGAAACTAATCTATATTGAGTAGTCATGTGCCGGGAGCTTTGTTTGGTGCTTGACATATTTAATTTAACCTGCATACAAACCGTCAAAGTATGTCCTTTTCATCCCATTTACAATTAAAGAAATTAAAGCTCATAGAAATTAAATTAATTGCCCAAAGTCATAGAGCTGACAGGTATTGAGCTTGGATTCAGATCCAGGTCTGAATGACTATAAAGCCCGGGTTCTTTTCATTCTACTCTTAATAGTTACAGGAGTTACCAAAGAATCATGAAAGAGAAGAATGTTAGTTCTCAGTAAGTTGATGACATTTTGCTGCTGTGTAGAAAGCAATACTTAACGCAAGCGTATTTTACTTACTTTTTCTTTCTTTCTTTGTTCTGATCCTTTTGGCCTAATTCCCAAGGATCAGGGATGGTTTAGTTAATCAAGTGAAACATGGCTTTAGCTCTGCCAATCAAGTTTGGCACATTTGAAAACTGCAGAAGTTTAGGTCTTCAATACCAAAATGTTAGTGAGAACCTGATTCATCAAGTCCAGAGCCATCAGGACTTTTAGACCAGTCCTGACCATCTGCTGTTGTTTTGAATATCAAGTGCTTCTTCAGCTGAATGGTCAGCAGTCAGGAGTCACAAATTCTGTGGGGTAACAAGTGCACAGCCCCTCAGGGTGCTCTGAAGGGGCCATGCTTACAGACGAGGCACCAGGCATGTATTGCTCCAGTCCCCCTGACAGGTTACTTGGCGTAGCATCATGGGTTTTGGAAAGAGAGGCCTGCATGTGTGTTTCGTACTGTGTGTCACGGACAAGCTGCATCTCTCAGTCCTTGCACCCTCAGGTCATTGTCCTGGTGAGGAGAGACAGGGACAATTAATGGGAGTTTCTGGACCCAATATGCCTGAAAAGCTTTCCCTGTTTTTTAGATGTTCTGTAGTTTGGGGGATCTATTTCCTCTATCCTAAAAAGCCCCTGAAGTCCATCTCCAAAACTCTACAATACTCAGTTCTGACAATAAGTTTTTACCTGGTATCAAAGAACCTGTGCCATGGGTTGACCAATAGTGCTTGTGGTAGAACATTAATAAGAACCCCAGTCTCTAGATATTCCCGTGAAGTCCTCTTGCTCCTAAGATAATAATATAACAGGTATCCATGGGGGAAATCTCCATACCTTCCTATACAGACATGCGCAGGCTTGTTCTGGCCTCCAAGAGAGGATTTACAGTGATCAGCGCAGGTACTGAAGGTGTGCACCGCTTCAGTGATTCCTTTGTCTCTGTCAGGTCAGGATGCCGAGACTCCCTGGTGTCAGGTTTCATTTCATTCATTCATTTTAATCTCCACCCATTCACTTCATTTAGTCAGCTGTCAGGAATCTAGGCATATTCACCAGGGCCATCTTTATTCAAAGTGTTTTATTTTCCTCCCCAAAGTGGTGACTGCTGCTGTGCTTTCTGAACATAAGGATGGAGTTCTGATACAGAAGCATTCTAAAGGGTGTTTAACAGTTTTCTTAAAGATGAGGAAGGGGATTGGTGGAAGGGAGAGGAGAGGGAGTAGTGGGGATGAAAATAATTTTTAAAATGCATGTACCAGTATGCCAAAATGAATTTCATTATTCTATATTACTAGTATGTCCTGGTTTTTAAAAAGCTGCTATAATTTGAAAGTTACTGTAAGCTGGGAAGGCTTTGTTTTGGTACAGTGGTGAAAAGCAAAGAATAATTTATCCACTCAGCTAATTGTCACCTTATCAACTTTAGATCTCATTGTAGTGTCTGTCTTACACACCTACAAGGTTTTAAATCTTTTATTAAACTCTCTTTGGCAACAGTGTATTTCTTTTCTTTTTGGGGATAGGTTATCAGGGGACTGGGGATTGAAACCGTGGCCTTACACATGCTAAGCAAGAACTCGACCCCTGAGCTACACCAGCCCAGCAATGGCAAAACCTCGTCTCTGAAGGGCCCAGTTGAAACAAACTGTTAGTTTAGCCTATGCAGAACAGAATTGCAGTTAAGGAGCATTGTTGAATTTTTTTTAGCTTTTCTCTTTCCACAAGCAGATTCCTATTTCTTAGTCTAAAGAATAATTCTACAAAGCCCCACAGCGGAGAATACTACTCTCCATTGGATTTTTACATTCCTGAAGTGTTTGAGTACCACGCCATAGCATCCCCTTTTATGGCACGAGTTAATTAGACTTGAAGAAATTTTGCCACAGGTGGGACGTGGTGGTTTAGAGCAGGAAAAAGTCCCATTGATATAGGCAAGGATCACTTTAAACAATCTGTGGACACTCTGGGACAGGAGCGATACCAGAAGGAGCAGGACAAGCTGAAAGAAGAGTGGGAAAGAGCCCAAAAGGAGGTGGAAGAGGAAGAGCGCAGATACTACGAGGAGGTAGGAAACCCTCAAAGGCTTTGACCAGGTCGTCCCAGCTCCTCAAAGACTGTCCCTACCTTTGTACCTCTGTCGTGTGTATGTATGTGGCTTTATGTGTCTTTGCTCACAGCAGAGCCACACCAACCTCTTTAAAAGATCTGTGTCATCTTGGCTGTAAAAGACCATGATCCCCCTAAATATGGTTGTGTCAAGGGTGTATTGAACCGTAGTCAGGGAGACAATATGATTATATCTTTCCTCTGAATACAGTCTGATTCTTGGTCTATCCTACAGAGATGACATGAAGAAGTCAGTTCATTTGTGTTATTTTAAACTTGTTTACAGCCGCCATGTTTGGCAAAAATGAATTAACTTTATAGGATAATTTGGGTAGTTTTGTTAAATAAGTATATCCTTACTACTACATTGACTATATAGTACTAAAGAGATATTGGGAGGAGAATTTTATTTCATTTTATTTTTTAATTAACAAACCAGACCACATTACAGAATTTGAAGGTTGGATACATTTTGTGTGATATCTAAAATTTGTTTATGGTTAGTATGGTGAATGTTGTCTTCAAAAATAATCTTTGTACATAGTCAGATCCCTAATAGCATTTCATAACTAAGCTTTTAGAGTCACACGGATGAATTCAGACTTCAATTTTCTACAGTCAATGCTTATTTCGAAATCATTGCTCATGGAGAGTATTGGGTGATTTGTATGCTTTAAAAATAGATCTTTTTAAATGCTTGCTTCTTCACACATTCTGATTTTTTCCCTTTAGTTCCTTAATATAATTTTTCTCTTGATAAATATAATTTTCCCCTGTATTGATTCCTGTCCTTCCCCTAGGAGCGGAAAATAATTGAAGACACTGTGGTTCCATTTACTATTTCTTCAAGTTCTGCAGACCAGCTGTCTACGTCCTCCTCTGTCACTGAAGGCAGCGGGACAGCGGTGAGACCATTACTCGAAAGCAATCTCTGAACGAAATAAACCTAAATGGAAGTATAAGACCACAACGCCAGGTTTCCCCTCCAAACAGGATAGTTGGAAACCAGGCCCGGCCATTTCCCCCAGAACCCTGTCGTGTGCTGCATGGCATCGTACACTCTGTGTTGCCACTGCTCCACAAGGAGCAGACAGGCCGGCAGGCTCTGGTTCGTGGAGCCGTGTGCTGCAGTGTCCTGCTCACTGCCTGGCTCCTGGATGGCTCCTTCCTTCCACAGACATTCGTTCCTCTCTGCCAGGCCAGGCCTTCTCCTGCACTGTTCAGCAGCAGCAGACACACTTGCGTTATATTCTCCACCAGTTCCAGGAAGGCTGCCTCTATCCCCAAAAATTCCATGTGGAATTGGCGTGTCTTTGAGGGCTAGAGGAAGCCAGACAGGCTGCTTCCATCCATATCCCCCAAGTGAGGTCTTCGAGGTACTGAAAGGAGGTCACACCAAGACCTGCGTAGTCCACAAGCTATACCCAATAAAATGGGTATAGATGGGCACCAGGGCAAGCATTTGTCTTAAAATAAGCAGTCTTGTGAGTTGGTTTTATTTTGACAAGGGGATTTGCTAACCACTTTCCTACTGGGGATACAGCTCAGCTGCACATCACCTGCCTGGCAAGCATGAGGTCATGAGTTCAATTCCACCCCCCTGCCCCCCAAAAATAAAAGCAAAGACAAAAAACAAAAAAACTCTACCCACTTCCCTTTATGGCATAACTTCAGAGACAAAGGAGTCCAAATTATACATTTATTCCAAATAATTAGAAATCAATTAGGTTCCATTAATTTGTGTGACTGCTCTTTACATTGTAGGCAATGTGATTGAAAAGTGCTTCAGATACTTAATGGCCAGACATAAACGTTGTCTGGTACATTTAAAAATTATATTTAAATCTGGAGTGGTGGCACGTGCCTATAAAACAAGCAGTCTGGGAAGCTGAGGCAGAGGATTGCAAGTTCAAGCCCAGCTGGGCAATTTAGTGATTTAGCAAGACCCTGTCTCAAAATAAAAAATAAAATAAGGGCTGGAGTTGTAGCTCAGTGTGAATGCCTTGGGTTCAGTCCTCAGTACTGGAAAAATACAACATAGATATGAATATGATTATCCTTGTTTTCTCCTTAGAATAAGACAGACTTGGAAAACTGTCATGCGGAAGAAAGAGAAAGAAAACAGAAGAAACCATTCCAGGGGAATGATAATGACATACTGCATAAAACTGAGGAGAGTGATCCGCTGGAGGCGAAGGGCAGGTATGAGCCCATACCCGGCCGTCCATGAAAATTCACAAAGCCGAGCTCTGCCCACTCGCCATTGCTAATGCAAATCATATTCAGCTTTGAAATGATCATTCCAGTAATACATTACATATTACTTGAACATATTGTAATAGCTCTGAAGTCAGTGTCCTTATGCTCTTGAATATAAATAACCCTATTTTTAAATAGGCAAAATGTTTTTAAATAAGGAGAAACAGTATAGATCATCAGAGAAGTCTGTTGTTCACTCAAAGGGTTGTCAGTCAACTCCCTGAAACGGTGACAGTGTTTGCAGGGACAGTGGCTGAAACAAGACCCTGGAGTCTCAGCTACTGTGGTCCACTGTGGACCCGAGCCTGGCTGTTACTCCCCCTGTGCTGTGAGAAGCCACATTTGCTCTGGGTGATAATATACAGCGGAGCTAAATGGTTAGTTGTTCGTGGCATCACCCCCACCATGGATCCAGCGTGTTCTATGAGGTGGAAGATCAGAAAAAGAAGCCAGTAACCCTGATGCCCCCAGAGTTGCTCAGATTGGAACAGACTCTGGTGTGGCCGTGGCTATGATGGGCTTATTGATGCCACGCACGCCTGACCTGGAAGGGACCACAGAATGCCCAGTTGGCGTTCCTCTGTGTTCCTTCTGAGACAGATGTTTGCCTCTGGGGTCTGAGAGAGCAGATAGGTCCTAGGAAGAGTGCGTGTGTCTGCGTGCATACACAGCATCCCTGGATCCCAGAGGCAGGAAAGGCTTTCCAAGTGGCATTCCTAGGACTGGCTGGCAGTTCAGCTTTGCTGGGGAGGTTTTGCTCTGAATTCTCTGGGACTTGTCAGCTAGAAAGCTGTGTGAAATACAAATTTTAGGAGCTAAGGGCCTGTGTCCAGAGACGGCGTGCCTTTGGATAAATACATGTGTTTTCAGTTAACACTATTAACAGAGGCTTTCTAGTTTTATGAAATCAAAACTACCGATCAGAAAGATTTCAATGATGCAAAAAGGATTTTTCGTGCATTTTTTCTGGTTCTTGATACAGGCATTTCATATTTGTTACTTCTCCCAAATGTCCTCTGTGTCACCAGCGTCTCCTTCATCTCTCCTTTCCTGTACACAGAAGCTACTGAGAGCCCAGTGAATAACCGCAGGCTACCGAGGTCCCGTGTGGCTCAGATGATTTCTGTACTAATCCTTCTCTTTGAAAACGGAGTTTCCGGTTAGCTCCCGCATCCCTTGACATAGTTAGAATGAGTCACTTTGTGGACGGGCAGCACATCCCAAATGACAATGTCTTTACAATATTTTAAACCTATTTTAAAATAAAATGAATAAGTAAACCGTCTCATCTCTTTTTTTCAGATTACAACTGGTACTTCTGTGCCCCAGGTGATGGGACCAATAAATTCAGTCCAGCTGCTTTTGTCTCAGTTCTGAAATACATTTCTTTATTTTAACAGCCTATCGCAAGGGCCGTGGGCTCCCTCTGAGAATTCCGCATCGAAAGGAATCCATCAGGACCATCAGCTGGATACAGACAGTGGGGCCCCACCCTGTGGGACAAACCCACAGCTAGCTCAGGGTAAGAAAGGAGAAGACAAAGCCCTGGATTTAAATTATTGTAAAGCCCCTGTATTGTCCAGATAGATAGGACCTCGGCTAATTACTTCTCCTTAAGGGCCCCGGACCTCTACTTTATGCTGAATATATAATGAATGAACTCCTACCATCATGACCTAAAGCTGATATAGTATCATTCAGGATTGAGGACCCAATGAGGATTGAACAGGGTGTGTGTGTGTGTGTGTGTGTGTGTGTGTGTGTGTGTATTGTATGTGTATATATGTGTGTGTTACATATATTGACAGAGAAACCTTCAACCGTGATAAGCAGTGTATTTTGAGACTTCCTCAATTTTCCTGACTTCACCACTGCACTTAAGCCCCCTACAAAATGCTTTCGGAGCTTTAGAATCCACACCACCAGCTGGAGATGCAGGAGGAGGTGGAGGAAGTCCTAACAGCTTCCCTGCCCGTGCACCCCTTGTTCTCACCTGTGCCTCATACTCCAGGTCCCCTCAATGAAATTCAGAGGTTTTCCTAAAAGAAAAAAAGAGAGAATAGAAGGGAAAAAATGGAATCAAAGCTTTTGTAAATAAGCAGCCGGGCGTGGTGTCGCATGCCTGTAATCCCAGCACTTGGGAGGCTGAGGCAGGAGGATCGCTGCGTGTTCGAGACCAGCCTGGGCTACAAAGTGAGCTCAAGGGCAGCCTGAATTGCATAGTGAGACCCTGTCTCAAAAAGTCAAAAAAAAAGGAAAAAAAGCTTTTGTAAATAAGGAGGGGAGCCAGGGTTGAAGGGAAGGAGGAGAATGGGAAAAAAAGAATCAAGATCTATGATGTGCAGTTACAAGTTCCTTATGATGAATGCAGTCATTATGTATTTCAAAAGCGCACCAATAAAATTAGTTTTTAAAAAAGGTCACATTCTGCATGCCACTGAAAGTTCCAGTGTCAGATCTATGAATGCCTCAAGGATTTTGCATTTGGACCCCCTTTGATTTTTAATTTCATGTTGGTGTGTCTTTTTACCTTATTTGTATAATTTTTAAATTTTTTTACTACTAAGAAAGCTTCAAGAGTATTTACTGCTGGCAGATACTTCTTGACTTAGTCTGAAGTCAGAAGGATTAAAGAGGAGTGAGCTAAACTAAGCCTCAGGGAAGTTAAACAACTTACCCAAAAAGGATAAAAAGGTAACCATAATAAATGTTTTGGGGCAAAGGCAAATTTGCCTAAGCAAAAAGAAAAAAAAACTTTCAATGGTGGAATTAATGAATTTGGCCTTGTATTTTGAGCACATTTTCTATTCATACATTTATATGGACTGATGATCATACATAAGCATACACTTGCATATGGTCCCACAGAGAGATATCCTGTGTATCCCGTATCTCTATATAGATGCCCTATGAATTTAAACCACATCACAGTTGGTATAACTCATGGGTCAGAGGAAGCAATGGTGTTTGTTTATTATGTTTTAGAATTTATGCCCCAAGTTATAAGTGCAGCCACTCAAATGTGCTTTCTCTAATGAATAAAAAAAGTCAGTGCTTTGAGTGTTGTTCCTGTTACATCAGATATCACTGAGGCAAAAGAGCCTGGTTCCACATCCCTTTGCTCCCAGAACGGATTCACAGTGCAGGGAACGCACCAGCCCCTCCAGCCACTGGGTGCCCACAGCCTCCATGAAGCTGCTGTGAGACCTCAGCAGGCAGCAGCACTGTAAAGAAAGGTGACTAGCAAGGCATAAAGGTGACTTTAGTGAGTACAAAGTTTGTGTTCTTTACTTGGCTCAGATCCATCCCAGAATCAGCAAGCAGCAAACCCACCAATGCACGTGTTAGAAGATGTGAAGCCAAAAACCCTCTCTCTGGATAAAAGCATTAACCATCAGATTGAGTCTCCAAGTGAAAGGCGGAAGTAAGTACACAAGTCGTATGGATGTGGGATTTTTAAAACATGTATTGACTTTGAAGGGAGAGGAAATGAACAAACGTGATGGCAAAATGTCAGCAGCATTTTTGTATTTTTTCCTCAATTTGTTTCCTTGACGCAGTAACACATTTATGGGCGTTTGAGACAGTCTCCCTGTCAAGAAAATAATCACTCTGAACGTATCAATTTATAAGAAAAAAATAGCATGTTCTTACCCTACAAATATAAATATTTGGAAAAATTTGCAAGTCTGTTATATTAGTAACCTACTGGAGTTAAACTATCTCAGAGCCTATGAAAAAATATTCTTTCAAGGAAAACATCGTTATGTTCCTATTATTGTGCTCTCTCATTAAGGTAGCTACCCTAGGCTACATTTTAATTCTGTGAGAACTCTATTTTTTATATTAATAGTAGTTCCTGTCATTTTTGTGTGTTTCGGTGTAATAGGCACTATGTTGAAGAGTTTACAAATATTTCTCTCCTTTTCTCATGCTAACTCACTGATCCCTTCCAATGAGGAGTTTATGAGGCCGTTGTTCCCATAAGGCAGTTAAGCCTCAGGGAAGTTAAACAACTTACCCAAAGTATTTGACTGGTTAAGTAGTAGAAGAATTCAAAATGAACCCACACTTTTACAGCAAAATCTGATTTAGGCCAGGGCTTCCTTGTAACCACACTTGCAGAAGTACAACATTTTTATATTTTAACCAGTCATTCTGTATAGAGCCAGACCATCTGGATTCAAGTTTGCCTACTGTCTTAATTACTTTCCCCTTGTTCCTGAGACAAAATACCCAATGCCCAAAGTTAAAGGGAGGAAAGGTTTACTTAGTTCACAGTTTGTAGGTTTCAGTCCATAATCTACTGGCTCTAGGGCAGGGTCACACACGGGAAGAGGGGCGACAGTTCACGGCGGTGGAAGACAGCTAGACAAGCCTCTTTCTGTCCTTTATATTGTATCCAGTCTACTGGGACTAGGGCGGTGCCAGTCCAGTCAGTGGACTGATCAGCAATCACCCACCCTTAACCCCAGCACCCTCAATCCTGGCATTGCTCTATGAGTCAATCACACACTCTAGATTCAGCAACCTTCAAAAAAACCCCTATGGCCACATGAAGCTTTGAGGGGACATCTAGACACAGACCATAACACTACTTTGGACCTTGAGCAAGCTACTTAATTTTTCTCTGCCTTAGTTTCCTTGTTTATGAAATGAGAATGATAATAATACCCACTCCACAAAGTTGTACGCCTGGCACATAATTAAGTACTATATTGTGCTATAGAGCTGATGATGGTAACTGTGTGGTAAGAGAAGAGTGTTCAGTTACTTGTTAGGTTTTCCTTTTCCTCCGTATAGCGTTTGGACCGTGTTCCTCTTTTCTGTCTATCAGTTTCATTTCTAAATAGACACCAGAGGCAACAGGAGCTCACAGAGATGCCATTGCTATTGTTTCTAACTGTCGTGATTCTTAGCTGTTTTTCAAGACGTGAGGGTATTGGATGAAAACCTGATGTTTTGGAGAAGAAATTCTCTGCCTGAAGGGGAGTTTGGGGTGGTGAGGGGCTTCAAGGAGTTAACAGAGTCAGAAGGTAGATGAACTCAAGCTTTATTCTCTTCTGTGTTTGGTATTTTTCTTTTCCTTGTTCTTTTCTGTGTCCTACCTCTCCCTTTACAAATGAAGTTAACTTTTAAAACCCAGAACCCAGAAGTGACAGCCATATGACATACAGAGCTCCTGTGCAGCCCACAGCGTCTGCACCACGTCAGAGGCAGCCTCTGGTTGGGGACAGCTCGTGTTTGTCACTGCCAGCCCTTGGCGTAGTGGTTGCTAAATATTTTGAATATCACCCTTCATCACATGAACCCAAGGTGGAAACCACTGTGCTGAAAGTGCCTCCTGTTCCGCCCTGTGTTCCTGGGTGTTCCCCTAGATATTCACTCATTTCTCCCTCCAACCACGTTCATAATTTCTATATCCATCTCCTCATGTAAAACCAGTTTGGTGAACAGCTTTAAGAGAAAACCCTATGGCTGGAGATATAGCTCAGTGGCACAGTACCTGTCTGGCAAGTGCAAGGTCCTGAGTTTGATTCCCGGTACCAAAAAAAAAAAAAACCCTCAATTTTAACTAAAGAAGAATTAAACTGAAAGAAAGATTAGAAATTTATTCTGGTGTTTCTGTTCAGCAGTGCAAGCATGCCAGCCTCATTCTGATTTTATGTAGCCAATGCATGTATAATCCTTGCTAGGCAGAATTACTATTTTCTTTTCAAAAAAAGTTACCACTAGAAGACTCTGTGGTCTCTGGTTGCCAAGGAGGTGTTTTATTTTGGGATTTTTTTTTTTTAAGTGGAAAATGTCTATTCTTTTAGAATTTTGGGCCTCTGTTGACTTGTCCTAATTTACCATGTTACAGGAAAAGCCCTCGAGAGAACTTCCAGGCTGGGCCCTTGTCCCCCTGTTCTCCTACCCCTCCTGGCCAGTCACCAAACAGGTACAAGAGGTTAGCGAGCCTTCCCAAGGCTTGGCAAGCATCACTCCAGCTGAACTGGTGCTTGCCGAGCGATTCGGGGGGATCTGCCGTCCACCTCCCTTCTCGCATACACAGAGGCAGCAAGAAGGAAAACATCCCCCATTTGCCTGCAGATTCATCTGCTTGTGATAGAAAAAATCGAGTGTGTGACGTTGGCGTGCTGTGACCGCAAGACTTTAATTACATTGTGTGGAAGCTGCAATCTAATAATAAGATCCAGCAGACAGCTGCTGGGCTCCTCCGGCGGCGCCTGTCCCTCTGTGGCAGCTCAGCCTTCTAGGCAGGGTGGGTTGATGGCTCTTCCAGAGAGCCAGGCAGAAGCTGGGAAGCCAAACTCCACCTTCTCTGTAACCTACTCTGGCTCTCTTAATGATTGCTTCTGGACATTAATTAGGCCCATGATATTCTTAAAAGCTGCCTGGATTTCCATTCACTGGAGTGACAAATTACTGAGTGCTCAGAGGTTTCAGTTGATGTAGAAATTTCATTTATCTGCTAGATAAGAGGGAAATCCTAATAAATAGGTTTTCATCAGGACAAATCTTGCTCTTTTCTATGGTATTTCTTTCTGTGTCCTCTGTCCTTCTGTACCACCTTGACTTTCAAATGACACTGCATATTTTTTAATTCTTTATGTAATTCCAAAGACTTTTCAGATCACAGACACTACAGTCTGAACTTAGCTGTAGGAAGGCTCCCCGTGGAGGGCTGTCCAGTTTCACATGGCTTGTTGACCGTGTCCTCTTCCCTGGTACTGGTCTGCTGCATTTGGTTCTGACTGTTGGTAGGCACTACCTGAGAGCTGCGGAGTTCCCAAGAGGAGGTGGAGACAGCCCTGCCCTCCAGTGATTTGCAATTTAGAGAGATGGCAAATGTCTGAATTATGTTCAGTGTTTGCACTGGAGGAAGTAGCAGAAGTAACCTAGCCCACTCCTCTCATTCTACAGGTAGAAGGGAAACATGAGGTGCGTTTTTCAAAGCAGATCACAGAATGTGGTAACAGTACACAGAGTAGATCTGTGTCTCAGGGCCCTTTGCCTTGCTCTTCTATTATGGCACAGTTGACTCTATATTTTTAATCACTTTTTTCATAATAGATAAAAAGAAGTGCCCTTGAAGGGTAATGAACCATTTATGGAAAATGTTAAAGCAACATTGGAAGCGTAGTAAAGCTAAACGTCATTATCTTTTAAGATTTATGAGAGCATAGGATAAATACATTGAATCATCCCAAGGTATCTGAATAGACTACCACATAAACTTAGTGGAACAAAAATCTTACACACATACACACATACTAGAGTAAATACAGCAATAGAAGCAATTGTATTCAAGCTAGCATCCACTATCCAGAATTTATTAGAGCCAATACTTAATTTCCTATTCATTGTCAGTTTAGTAATTCTCATTTTATTCATGCTACAAGTATTTTAAAAATCCATGTTTCCATTTTTGCATGATGTTACATACTTGCATTTTTGGCCAGTGACTCTAGCCTGAAATGTGTATTCTTGCATGTATTTGTCACCCTAGGTCTATAAGCGGGAAGAAACTGTGCTCTTCCTGTGGGCTTCCGCTGGGGAAAGGAGCTGCGATGATCATCGAGACACTCAATCTCTACTTTCACATCCAGTGTTTCAGGGTATGGAATTAGCACTCTTCTCAGTGGAATTTCGTGGTGTTTTGTGTTTTAGGGATTTGTTCGTTAGTTTCTGCCTCATTCTGTGTTGAGAAAGGCCTTCTGGAAATCCCAAAGGCCTTTCACGTGGGCCTCTTCCCCAAGTGGTATAGACACGTGGGTGGACTCCATCCTTCAGTACAAAGCGCTTCTATCCTGAAACCTTTTGGGATGTGCAGTTTAAAAAGCACAACAGATTTCTGCACTTCGTCTTTACCGAATCACTTTGGCTGCCGAAGAGCCTGTGCTCTAGCAGGAAACAGGGGAGGACACAGAAGAATGATATTTCCAAATCTTTTACAGCTGTGGGGATTTATTTGAAATTTAACATATTTACTATTTCTTAAACTCTTGTGGTTTCATGCCAAAGGGTTTTTGTTTTTGACCTAAGTGAACGGGTATATCTAGTTACAACATTGTCATTCTCAGAATGGGTACGTTTGTAATCTCAGTTTGAATATCACTCTTTCTGGAAGCTGCCTTACCTGCCTAGACTAAGTCAGTTGTCTTTGTTTTCGAGCTATTCGTGGTCATTATCGCTCATCATTGTATTATTTCATTATCAGCTTCTCGAATAAACTATAAACTCCGTAAAGGCAGGAACAGTGTCTGTCTTGCTCCCCACTGTTTCCTCTGTACCTAGCCAAGTGAGCATCAATAAATATTTGTAAATGAATGAATTAATAATAAACTGAAACAGATCTCCTGCCAATAAATAAGTGAGCTAACCAGTTGCAGTGATCTGTTATACAATTTAAAGTTGAACTCCTTCAGCGTGTCCTGTACTTTTTTTCCACTGGTGGACACATTTCAAATTAATAAATAACTTTAGAAGCCAAGTCTTCTATCTCTAAAAAGCAGTTATTTCTTTCTCTGCATAATGCTGATATTCTTTCTTTTTCTTTCTTGAATTTTGTTTGTCCTACTTCTTGGGAGTAGTTTCCTTAGTTATAAATTAAACTAGTGTGGGTTTAAAATAACTCACACTTTGCCTATGAATTAAGAGATAATTAGTGAAGTTAACCCAAAATTATTAATTTAAAAATACCAGTAACCGCATGAAAGTAGGACACCACAGATAAAACACACCCCTCTGCCGCAGGTGACCACAGAGCATGAATCAGTTGCTGGTCCTGATCCCCTGGAAGGACTGGCCACTGGACCGACTCCAAATGCCAACCTCTCTGATACGAACAGCAGAGCAACTCCCACTGTTTCTTCTATACTCTGGCCATATGGCTAAAAGGAGTTCCATCCCCAAAGAATTTGTTATGTTGGGTATCATTGCCTTTATTTTTTGTTTTTTTTTGTTTTTTTGTTTTTTTTTCCGGTACCGGGAACCGAACTCATGACCTTGCGCTTGCCAGGCAGGCGCTGTGCTGCTGAGCTAAATCCCCAGCCCCTATCATTGCCTTTAATGCGGAAATGTAAAATGAAGTCACTTTTCCTAGTAACTATTAGCTGGTGAAACCTACCAACACGGCTAGAAAGCCTTTAAAAATTATTGATAGTCAAGTTGAAATTAATGATCTATTGGCTGTGTGCTTGTTTAAAACCACTAGGGTTTAGTCTGTGTAAAATGGTTCTGCTATCTTGATTGAGAAACAGTGTATGATAAAATTTAGAAGGATGGGGTTTTACTATCCTTACTACCTTCACAGCCTTGGGGCAAATTCACTAACCTCTCTGAACTTGTGTCCTTCTCTGTAAAATACAATGAGTTAAGATAAAATGCTCAAAGTATTTTCACTTTTGCTGTAAGCTGACTTTTAGTATGGCATCTAACGCATAATAGACGCTTAGCGGTGTGGAGATTGTAGAAGTGATTATTGTGTCCTTAGCATGAATAGTAACTAAGCAGGATGGAGAAGCAATTCCTTATGCATCCTGTAACCACTCTTCTTTTTCCCTTCAGTGTGGAATTTGTAAAGGACAGCTTGGAGATGCCGTGAGTGGCACGGATGTCAGGATTCGAAATGGTCTTCTAAACTGCAATGATTGCTACATGCGATCCCGGAGTAAGTACGGGGAGAATACCCCGAGAGCAGTGACTATAGGCTCCTGTGTGCATAGGATCGCATTTAGGAATTCATGTATTTTTCCCTGTCAGTTGAGTTCCCTACCCTGACAGGAAGGATTCTTAGCATAAAAGTAGAAGACTTAATAAGATAACCTCCTATTTACCACTTGTTTCTCACTGGAAGTTACTGGTGATGTGGGTAAATTCCATTTATCCAGAGGAGCATAAACACATGAGAAGGTAAAAACTGAAGACCAAATTCAAGCAACTGCCTAGGCTGGTCCTGCTGAGACGGAAGAAAGGCTTAAGACCTGAAACACTGTTCTTTGGTCAAGCATGTCTTCGGAAAACCAGCACTTTTTTAGGTGACTCAGTGTGGAGAGTGACTCCCCACTATTTATCAAACTGAGCACCGGCTTCTCGGTGTCACCATGCCCTGTATTCCAGGGTTTCATTTTGAAATATGCTTCTGTTCCCAACCAAATTGAAAGTTCCTTGAGAGACACACTGATGTGGACTCCCCCGCCCCCTCCGAATACCTTGCGCACAGTCAGAGCTTAACAAATATTTGCTGTCCTGGAGTTCCCTTGAGCAACCTGCTCTCTGACATTCTAGATGGGTCAAATGTCCAAGGTTTGTATTCCTTTTGGGGACACCAGGGGGTGCTGTTGCCCAGCTACTTTTCTAGAAGTTCTGAAAATAGCCAATGGCTTGCTCTTCCTGGGTCTCTGTCAGTCCTGGCGGCTCGCCTGACACCAGGAGATCTTTCCACGCAGATTCACCAGGCAGAAACACTTCAAAGGAAATTAGAGTGAAGAAATGGGGTTTGAAATTCAGGCAGGTTTTATTATTTCTCAAAGTAAGTGAAACAACGTTGTCATTGCCTTTTTACATGGCCGCTAAAGCTATGAGACTGAAAACGTAAAGAATGAAAATAGATAGTAAATTGTTACTAAATTGCCCAGGCTGAGCTAAAACTTACAATCCTCCTCCTGCATGCTTGCAGAGGGCTGATACTACAGGCAGGTGCCACCACACCCAGCTTACAGTAAACATTTGACTTTGTCAGAACCATTTCAATTTAGAGCCACTGCCATCAAACAGAACTATTTACATCATGCATTATATATATGACTAATTTTATGTCATATGTTTTATATATATTAAAAATGATGGAAAAGTATACCATACATTCATACAGACCTAGATGCACACGTACATGTGCCTTATGTAATATAGATGTACACTTCAAGCTAGACTTTCTTTGCTTTGTTTTTATACACTAGGAAGAAAAACTGAACACTTTTCTCCCAGGTTTCAAAGTGAATTTTTCCATGCTCTGTAAAGTATAGTTTTTGTCCACTTCAGTGCGCGGGGGAAATGTAAATCAGGGAACCAGAAGAGGGCGCTGTTACGTTGAAAGACTAAAGGAAGATGTGAAAGTGGTGTGGATCGGACCCCCTTTCATAACCTAAAGCCCTTGAAGGGTGCAGGGGCAAACCCGAACCCGCCCCTGGGTGACAGTGGCCCGTTTTCCATATTCTTTTTTTTTTTAATTGCAAAGTTGAGTAATTCACTGTCATTTCTTTTGGAAATTAGGTTTTGTTTTGTTTTGTTTTGGTTTTTTTGGATCTAAGCCAGGAACTTTTCTCTTAGGCATACAAATTTAAAGGGCATTACCTGTTTTTAATTTGAAATCTAAAGACAAGAACCGGGGCTGGGGATTTAGCTCAGCGGCAAAAGCGCCTGCCTGGCAAGCGCAAGGTCGTGAGTTCGGTTCCTGGTACCGGAGAAAAACCAAACCAAAACAAAACAAAACAAAACAAAACAAAAAAAAAAAGACAAGAACCGTGGAGTTCCTGTAACAAGATGAAAACTAAGAAAGTGATTTGGAAGTCTACAGACGGCTACTTGTTTATTTTATATTTCAAACATGTTTTATTAGGAATTTTAGATGTTTTATTAAGATAATTTTACAAACGCTAAGAAGAAAGTAAAAAGGCCCCATTATCTCTCTACCTAGATATCCAAAAGAATACGTAGATAAAAGTTATAAATGGCATAAAGTTAGAAGAATTGAAATTGTTCAGACACATGCCCAATGAAAAATGAAAATCCCCTGTTAACACTTTCTAATAATTTTTTTAACTTAAGCCAGTTGTTTTTGTTACTAAATGTTTCAGTACGTAACAATTATATTCCTTGTGGGGAGTTGGCCACACACATAACACCTCTCCATTCTTTTTTCATCCTGCTCTTCCTCCCTCCTCCTTCCATCCCTTAGTCCCCCTACCCTCTGAGAAAGATCTATCTCCCTACTTCCTAATACCTATTACTCTATTTGTACCTTGGGCTTCTCATATAGGAGAAACCATGTGTGTGTCTGATTTATTTCACTTAACATTAGGGTCTCAAGGTGCATCCATTTCCTACAAATGACTGCAGTTTATCTTTAGGGCAAAGTAGTACTCCAGTTATATAAATACCACATTTTTTTTATACAGTCATCTGTTAATGGACATATAAGCTGCTTCAAGATTTAGCTTTTATGAATTATGCTGTTATAAACACAGGTATGCAGGACAGAATGAGTGTTTGTATATGTACACATTTGCACACACAGAGAAACATATGTGCATGGTGTGTCTACCTGTATATGTGTTGGATTTTACTTCACACAGATGATAGTCACGTAGTCGTGGGCTTCTGCACTTAGTTGCTGTTGCTGTTGTTTTTGATTTAATAGCAAATCTTTTCAGTTTTTCCATTTACCGTGTATTTTTTCTTCATTCTTTTCAATGGCTTTTTGTCTTTTTTTTTTTTGGTTTTTTTCCAGTACCGGGAATCAAACTAACGACCTCGCGCTTACCAGGCAGGCGCTGTGCCACTGAGCTAAATCCCCAGCCCTTGAATGGCTTTTTAATAGCCACCTACAATCCCATTGTGTGAGCTTGCCTTTACTTAAAACCAATTCTCAGTGAAGGGACACTTTGGTTTATTTACGGTTTTAATATTGTTAAATGCTGCAGTGCACACCTTTGAATACATCTTGCTGAACATCTGAAAACACTTCCAAAGAACACATTCTGAGCAGTAGCAAAACTGAATTAAGAGGCGTGTGCTTTTTAATTTTTCAGACATTCTTCCTATCATTGTTCAGAAAATACATCTTCCCTGCAGAGTGTGTGAGAGCTTCTTTCTTCCTCTATACCAGTGGTGGCTCTGGATACCATCATACGTTAAAAATGTCCACTCTGGGCCAGTGTCGAGTGGTAGAGCACCTGTATTCCCCACACTAAAAAAAGTCCGCTCTACTGAGTGGGGAGAAGCCTCGTTGCTTTGAACTGCATCTCTTTAGTTGTGAGCTTGAACATCTTTTCATGTGTTTATTTGCCACTTATACTTTTTTCTATAAAGAGCTTCTCAATCCTTTGTCCATTCTTCTGTTAGCAACCTATTTGAGTCCTTTGCGAAATACAGAAACTTTCCTTACAACTCCAGTTAGGTTTGCTGTAGGTTGCAATTGTCTGTCATTGGCTTCCCACTTTGAGATTTATTTTCACATAAAATTTTTTTTCATTGTGTAACTAAATACATAATTTTTCCCTTTTTGGATTCTGGGTTTTGTGTTCTTACTCAGAAAAACACTCTATTCCAAAGGTTCAAAAAACTTATCTGAGAATTTGGCTAAGAATTTTTTTCTTTTTTACATGTAAGTGGGAGACCATCAGGAATGTATTGTAGGACAAAAATTAAGGAGATAGCAAACAGTATATTTTCCAGGTAACTAATGATGTGAATAACACTTAATAAATAATCCTTTTTAATCTCACTAATTTGAAATATTAACTTTCTCATAAACTAAGCCCCTGTATATATTTCAGTCCATTTGTGGATATTTTATTATATCTTATTAACCTATTTATTTTCCCTTGCTAAATGGTTTTAATGATTATATCTTCATAATCTGTTTTGATAATGGCTACTTTCTTGCCAATTATTTTTTCCAAAAACTTTCTAACCTTCCTATGTTTATTTTCTAGGTAAATGTTGATATCATTTTAGGCTGATTTTAGTTAAGTCAACACATGCCAGAGAAAAGAACTGCTTTCCTTCTTAGTGACCTAAGAAATAAATACTGTATATCTTAGAAATGACTAGGTGGAGGGTTTAATAATTTCACTAAAGAATTATAAATATACTTGAATTGTTTGAATATATCTCAGATGCAGTAAGAGAATAAGAAGAAATAATTAAAATCATTTTTATTTCTTTTCTTCTTTCTTTAATTTTACTTTGATCTAAATTAAACAGAGGCTAGATGGATAGATGTGAAAGGTGGTTTACATCATAGACATTCTAAGTGAAACAAAATAATTTCATTGTGTGGAATAATAAAACCTGAATATATAATCCGTTTCCTTCAAGTAACTAGTCACATTTAAATGAAATTTTTCTCTTGGAGGGAAAAATAGCATAACAGCATATTAAAATGCAGTTCCTAAAAGCAATGTAAACAGTTTTTAAGTTCGTATGTAAATGGGAATGGAAGTGCAAAACAAATTACCTGTCACAATTCAGCTGTCACATGTTTAACTTGTACCATTTGTGCCTGGGTGCTGGATGGCTGCGCCTTTGTACATGGTGTTCCATTCCGTCATTCACTCTAGTGAAATGCGTTTAACGCAAACTCCCCAGGGTCTCTTCGAATGTTGTGATTGTCTCATCACAACTCTAGTACCTAAAATGAAGGGGGAACCTTGGGAAGATTCCAGCAGGAACTGTGGAACCTCATCCTTTCCAAATAAGCTTGCCAAATAAAATACAAGATGCCCAATTAACTTTTTTATTTGAATTTCAGGCAAACAATGAATTTTTAAACTTGAACTGCAGATCATCCATTTGTTTTCATATAATGCCCAATTAACTTTTTCATTTGACTGTCAGGTAGACAATGAATTTAACTTGAATTTCAGATAATCCATGTGTTTGTCCTAAACGTTACATGCTGTGGATTTAGTACAACTGTGTCCTAGCTGTTACGTGGGCTATACTTAGACTTAAAAAGTATGTGTTTATCTGAAACTCAAATTTTACTGGGTGTCCTGTATTTTTACTTGATAAATATAGCAATGCCATTTCTAGATCATATGTCTAGTTCCTCTGGTTTCAATACATTTATTCTTACAGAAACCAAAACCTAGAGAAAAAAAAAAAAAAAAAACTAGAGAGAGAAAAAATTGGTTTTTTGCTTCTCGGCCCCAGAAGATAAAGTAGAAAGCTTGTTGGGGAGATTATGTGGTTCGCAGAAAACCCAGAGGCTTGAAGCAAACTTTATAGCATCTGTATACCAGTGCACATTGCTAAGTGGGGTCTGAGATGGGTCTCAGTGGTCTGCGTTGCTAACAGAGGTGATGTTAGCACTGCGTGTCCTGACACAGTGTTGTAAGGAACAGAATGGTACAGGTTTTCCTTCTGAGGGGAAGAGAATCTGCAAAGGTAATTGCTTATTTGGGAAGTTTAAAAACCTCTGAAGCAAGAAGTGCACACAAACCACAGTTGTTCTTTCTTTCTTATAGGTGCTGGCCAACCTACAACATTGTGATGTGGTTTTCAAGCTTTCAGATCACTGACCATTTCTTTATTGAGGGTGTCCCCTGGCAACTGCTTAACAAAATCCCAAGTTCAGGGGCTACTCAGCATTCATCTAATTTCTGAAAGGCTCTTCTGAAAGGTGGTGTCTGTTCTTTTGTAGCAGTGTTTGTGTTTTTCTGAGGTTTTTTTGTTGTTATTTTTTGTGGGTTTTTTTTTTTTTTTTTGCATTTGCACAGTGTATACAAAAGAATATTGAATTGTAATGACCCTGAATAGTTCAAAAAGTGGTTTTAATGTGGTCAAACAGGCTTACAGTTTAACATGTGTTATTCTCTTCTTTGGGAAGTAGCTAAAGGATGCAATAAATTTGTTGTGTTTTAGTATTTGTAGAAATTAAACACTTTATGTTTACAGAATTGAGCTGCAGAAAGTGCAAGACATGCCAATTTTAGTGATCTTCTAAGACAGGAGCATACGCATTTCAGAAAACTAAACATCATAGTGAGTTCTATCTCTGAGCTATAACTTGTTTTTAATGCAGAGACACTAGTCTGATAATATATACTGTAATCCTGAAAACATTTGTGTTACTTACCTTTTGAGGCAGAAGTTATATCAATAAATTATTGAACTGTTAGTATTAGATTTTGTGTACCTTGGAAGTGATGTCATTAATATAGGCTGGTTCATCAACCACAGAGAACCCTTGCAATAGCAGCTAGACTTACGCTTGGAGACATTGCCCAAGGGTAGGAAGAAACCAGCGGGAAATATTTCAGTGATCATCTCCAAACTTATTTACCAAAATCTATGAGGAAGTTTAATCTTCAAAGAGTGACAGGTCGGTGGTAGCCTTGAGGCCCCGGTGGCCTGCTTCTCTCCAAGCACTAGCTTAGGAATCTTCAAGAAGGGGCTCATACCAGGTGTGTGGAATGTGAGGCATTGAGATAAATCTGTCCTTAGATGTGACCACGGCTTACCTTTGGGGGCCACATGTGCAGGTATCCAAAGAGAAAGTTCATTTTAAGAGAATCCAGATGACACGATGTGTAAGCCACTGGGATGTGACCAGCAAGAAGCTGCAGCTCAGCTTGTGCCCTGCCTACTCTAATGGATGCATATGTACCTTCGTTTTCCTACATCACCTTCACTACTATAAAGAATTCTGGATTTTGCTCGTGGAATTTAGAAAGGAACTTTTGTGGAGACTTGACTTATTTTCTACCCTGTATGATAAGTTTCAGCTGGACGAGAAAGAAATCAAGTGACTAACATCCATCACAGTTTGCATCTCCAGGCTGTTTTCTTCAAGACTGGGGACAGGGGGACTATTTATTCTGCCTTAAAATGATGGCAAATAAGTGAAGATGACATTTTGTGAATGTAGACTATGGATATACTCCTAGTAGGTTAATGTAGTCATAAGAAGATATCAAGTAGATGTGTTTCTTTATGTAAGCAGTATTTTTTTCTGTGTCTTATTGAGTATGGCTAGCAATTATTTATTTCCATGCTAGAGGGTCCTTTGCATGTGGGTTCATGTAGGCGCAGAAATTTCCTCACCACTGGAGGTGTTTGACCACTTTGTCATTTGGATGAGCTGTTATTGGATTGAAATTTACACATCATTTCATCGAAAATTGTGCCTTAGAAAATGCAAAGCTGTTGCACATAGTCAGCAATGAATTATGGATGTGGTGCATTGACAAGGTGAAGTCACTTCCAAATTCCCACGACTTCTCATGGAAGTGTTTCCTGTTTTACAGGGGAAAAAAATGAAAAAGGAAATATTAAAACAATTTTAAAAATGTACAGATCAAGTCCAATATTTTGATTAGCCGCCTGCATGTTTTATTAACTATTTTGATAATGTGGATGTTTACACTTTGCATGATATTAGCAAAGTACTTTACCACAAATGATGCACAAAACATGTACAATACGGTCATTCATAACCAATTTTTATAGAGTCCTTTTTACATGTGGAATTCCATCCATTATGTGAGGATTATGTGAATATTGCACATTCTCTTCCGGTTTCACATTCATTTATACATATTTCTTAGTAAGACTCATTGTACAAGTCAAGAAAAATAAAGCTGCATTCTCCAACTGCAAAACATGCTTTCCCATAATGAACACTAGTCACCAGCACAGAATAATCTCCAACATTTTCTAAATTCTAATTGCCAACTGTTTCTATTTCTATTTGATTTATATTTCATTTAGAGTCGGTTACATGGCAGCTTAGCCAGACTAGATCTTGTTTTTTCCAGTGTAGCATAATGAGTATGATCTATTTCCTTTCAAATAATCTTTGAGATCCCAGGAAAATAAAATGCTGTGCTCTGTGGAGCTATAATGCAAATGTGTTTGTTTAAAAACCAGACGAGGCAAGTGGGTGATTTATTGTTCCTGAGGAAGTATATCTGATTTTTGCCCTTATACTTCAAAAGATAGTCTCTTTTGTTTCCTAAGAAAAAAAATGGGTAACTCTTTGTTTTTCACTAGCAAACTTTCATGATGTTGCTTCCTTCTTTCTATGTAGTGTTATTAATGCAATACATATTCTAGTTATCTATACACAGCGTAAGATTTAACAAACTGAAATGATCCACCTCATATGTGAGTCCGTCCAAAAGATGTTACTGTCCTGGGTGGGCCGATGTTCTATATCAGTTACACTAATTTTCATTTACAATATTTATTCTAAAATGCCTCTGAGAAATAGTTAAAAAAAAGTTATCTAAAATGCACAGCTTTTATAGCAAATGTACATTTATAAATAAAATACTCAAATCAATTTTGTGTTACATTCATTTTTTGAAGGGGTGGGGATCCGTTTTCTTACTAGGGGAACAGAGAGAATCAAGCTCTCTCTTGTGAGTATTGGTTCAGGCTGACACAGTCCCGTGATGGCAGTGATACATATTTGGCGTCAACTGTGTAGAGCAAGTCAAACTTACTGTCTGGTTGTAGGGCTCACCGAGGAACCGCCTTCCAGGACGAGACTTAAATTTCTTGAGATGACATACACAATAGTCAGAAGGGACCCTGCAGATGCCAATGCAATTTGTTGGAAACAATCAAATGATGGTCAAATTTCAGCTCTGGTTGGAGCAAACCAAGGCAAGCGCTGGGAAGTTCTGTATGTGTCACTGACCCCAGCACTGCCCTGACGTGTCCTGCTCACTCTATACAGTCTGTTTCACTAAGGCGCCTTTTCTCAGGTATCTAGGGACTGTGCTGGGAACCGTGGCACTCTGCTGATGCCTCTTTCCAAAGCCCACGTTGCCCCTACCTTGACTGTACCCCACATACGTAGGAGGTGGTAGGAGCAAGCAAAGTCCTTGATATTTTCAGTTAACATTTTCACTAGTTGTATTCTGCTTCCTGTTGCAGAGTTCAGTGGGCAGTTAGTTGTTGCTGCATTTCCGTGGAACAGTGGATGGTGTCCTTATTATACTGAGAGTTTTGGTAGTTACCAGAGTTACCTAATACACCCATTTTTATTTAAATGAAAGTGCATTCAAGTAGAATGCAATTCAAAACAAAGAAGACTGTTAGTGAGATCTATGAAGAATATCTTCATTAAATGAAAAAGAATTTGCCTCTGATGCATTGAACTAGCTTTTTTCCCCCATTTTCTTAAGACATAAAGACTCCATTTCAGAATCCCAGACCACAAAAGCTGCCCCCCCACCCCGGTTCTTTGGCAGGGTTTACAAATTAGAACGACTAGAAAGTTCACACACTCAGGTAACCAGTTAGACACTGTACTTGAGAACCAAGAGAGGACGACAGAGAATGGTATGGACTGTGAAAACTGAAAAAGTACAGTTCTATCTGAAGGAGACAGTACTTGGCTACATCCAGTTGTTTCCGTGTGAAATCTCCAGTGTATGTTGACGATTCCAAAAGTTTTCTGACACAGTGCCAGCCAAAGTTGTGAGGCTCAAAAAATATATACCTCCAATCCCAATTTTATTCTCAGGCCATCAGTTGATAAACTATAGATTAAGTCTTTGCTTGGTTTTTCTGTCAGCTGCTACTAATTTGCTCTTCTGTGAGTCATTTCACTGGACAAATCCATTGAGGGCCATGCAAAATATTTGCATTTCAGAGTGTGTTGGGTCATGCAGAGAAAGAAACTAAGGTATTGCTATATTCCTAACACTTCTGAGTGGCATTATTGATGTTCTGTCATCAAAGATAGCTATTTTATGGGCACTCGTGTTCAGTGTTTTACCTAGCCGTGCCCTTCTGCTTGATAGTTTTATTCTTGTTCCTTAGTGACTCAAAACCACAGAAAAGACAAACTAGAATTTTTCCCAAATTTGTCTAGTATTATTTTATCATCTGTGTTTTTGCAAACATTGTTTGATTTATAAAAATAGCATTTCTGGCATATAAAGAGAGAGAGGTATGTCTCCTTATTTTACAGGTGATGAACGAAGATATAACAGGTTAGGTGATGTATTCTGGGAGAGTATAACATTTTACATAATTGTGTATTTAACCAACTGTTCCTAATCAGGGTTGGCCAGGCAATTTCCTATTCAATTATTCCTGGCTCCTATGTCTGGGACCTCACATGAGGCCAACTATGAGGACCCCTGGGCATAGTTGGACTTTGGTAGAATCTCATGTGCACTCAGACACTAGAACATACCTTTTACAATACATTTATACTTCTAAATAAATAAATAGACAGTATTCCATTTTTATCCATTTGAGGTTTGAGAAAGCAGAGGTCTCCCTTGTTGCACAGCTTTGGCCACTTTCAAATTTGCTGGAGTGGAAATCAAGGGGCCACTCTTAACAACTGAGGCCTGGCTAGAGCCCACTGCCCTCTCCCCTCCAGACCTCCCCCACCCCGTCCAAGTCTGGTGCCCAGAGCTGGGAAACACTAGACCTACCTGATAGATAACTCACTGACCAGCTCAATTTGTTTTAAGGAGAAAAGTTTCATTTTGGCTCACAGATGTAAAGGTTTTAGTTTATAGTTGGCTGGCTCCAAGTCACGGTAGCATGGCAAAGGGCCACCGCCAAGCAGGCAGGAGACAGCACAGCAACGTAATAGCAAAGAAGAAGCAGCTGAAGCCAACAGAAAAGAGCAGCTCTTTATCTTTTATATTCTATCCAGGCAAGCTGCCCTTAGGGCAGGTAGCACTCACACACAGAATGAGACACACTTAACTCTACCCTGAATCAATGACAGCATCATATAGCCTAGATCCAGCCATCTCCAGAAATTCAAACCGTGACCGCCCCATGAGGCTCTAGGGGAACATCTAGATACAAGCCTTAACGTTCTGCTCCTGACCCGTCAAGACTCATGAGCATTCCTTTATGTACAAGAGATTTAGTCTGAGTCCTAATAGTTTTCAGCCTTGCTGAAAAGTCCAAGCCCAAAGTCTCCTCTGAGATTTAAGAGAACCTCTGATCTGTGAGCCCCTGTACACATGAAAAGAAAGTTAAACACTTCCAACATACAATGGCACACGTTTCCTTCCAATGATAAACATTTCTATCCTACAGATAGGGGGATAGAAAAGAACAGACTAACAGAAGTCCAAAATCCTAAGTCCTGTAATGCCATGTCCAGCGTCTGGAGCAATCTCTGGCAAGATGTGAACTCCAAAGCAACCCAAATTTCATTTCACAGGTGGATCAGCTTTCTCAAAGTCATCAGCCAAGGCTTGAGCGAAAGACCCCTTTCTAATCCCTCTAATAGGCAGAAGACTGAGCCCACCCCCCACTGGTTCGTATTCATATTGTCTCCCCCCAAACATTCACTGATCCATGAGTCAAGGTGTTTTATTTTTCAACAGAAATAATGAAACTGTGAAAGCTGTGTTCCTTACTGTTCACCAGGAGGTAGAGAACTATTTCAGTAGGCTTTTCAAGTTTAGAAAACACTGCGGCTGACAGCAACTGACACAACCATAAGAAGCCCCCACCACACAGTATATCAAGTGCCACACTCTCGGACCTTTCTGGCACAGAATTAATTACTATCCAAACTCAATCCATGAACAGTTGTGATAAGTGTGCGTTATGGTTTGGGTATAGATGTTCCCCCAAAGCCTCATACAGTTTCAGGTAGCCTTTTTTGGAGGCAGCTGAAGCTAGAGTCTGTGATTGATTCACAGTGCAATGCTGGGATTAAGGATGCTAGGATTAAGGGTGGATGATTGCTGGGTCAGTCCACTGATTTGATTGGCACTGCTCTAATCCTCACAGTGTGGATAAGATAAAAGGGGCAGGAAGAGGCTTGTTTTGCCCTTTTGCTCTTGTTGCTTTGCTGTCTTCCACAGCCCCAGCCGCCATGAATGGCTGCCCCCTCTGCCGTGAGCCACCTTGCCTTGGAGCCAGCCAATTACGGACTGAACCCTCTACAAACTGTGGGCCAAATAAACCTTTCCCCTTTTAAACCTTGAGTGTCGGGTATTTTGTCTTAACAACAAGAAAAGTAACCAACACAGTTTGTTTCTGATACTTTGATATAATAACCCTGATATAACAACCACTCTGGGAAACAAGTGGAATATTGAACCTTTTCTCAGATGATCCAAGATATTTTGAGAAAAGGGAATAATCAAAGGAAGCTTACTGAAGAGTAAAGTTTGCTATAAAGATAATAATAGATGAACTATATGTTTAGGGTGTAATTTATAAACTAAAATGAAAAAATGGCTCAAATTTGTGTTTTATACCTAGATGTCCTCCAAGAGTCTCATGCACTCATAGGCAGGGCTTTTGGAAGGGGATTGGATTATGGGGCTTAGAGCTGACTTGCTGTTAGGATCTGGTCAGAAGAGGCAGTCACTGGGGTGTGGCCTGGACGGGTTTCTCTCCCTAACCAACCCCTCCCTTTCTTCTCTGCTTCTGTCTGTAAAGCCGTATTCAGCTCCCCTCTGCCAGGTTCCTTCTCCAGAAGATCATGCGAGGCCTGAAACTAAAAATGTGAGCCAAAATAAACCTCTCCTTTAAATTCTGGGAGCAGCTAGGAAAGTACCAAGAACTATTTAAGTTCCAATTTAGCAGTAAGAAATAAGTGAATTGCGGAGTGCACACATATATTTGGGTGAGTGTCATAAAAATTAGACAAATAGCAAGACACTTACAATTACATGCATATATGACATGTAATGCTATCATTGATAGAAAGTTCAAAGATAACAGAAAACTAAACATTCTCCCTAGTGTAAGAACCTGGAAGAGTAAATCAAATCTGAAAGGTACAATAGATATTGTGAAAGGGAAAGAAACTGCTCAAAAGGAAACAATGACTGGGATGAGGGAAAAGAGAAAAGAAAGAAGAAAGGGAAAAAAAATATATATATATACACACACACACAAGATAGCTAAGATAATTGTACTACTAATTTCTATTGCTTTATTGAAAGGAACAGTTAACGTCTAAGGGTTTGATCAATGTTGCATGCCTATATTTGTTTATCTGAGTAACTTATTTGAAGATAACAATATATAATACAACCATTGTTACCTATCACTTGTCTGAAATTCTGTATTGCTTTTGTTGTTTTTGTGTTGTTTTGTTTATGTCTGTGAGTTTGTTAATTTGCTTTGGTTCTTTTCCCTTTAAAAGAAAAAAGAAAAAAATTTTTAAAAAAAACTAAGCATTATAGTTTCTGGGGATAAATACTATATGACAAAGGAGTAAAACAAGCAAAGGACTGACATGAAGTTCAGGACTTGGAGCAGGATGTCGGGGATGCCAACAAGGCAATTGCAAGGAAATACTGACTTCATTGCTATTTTATTTTTGCACACTTATATATAAGTTCTGTTTTATCATAAGTGCCTCAGCCCTTACAGATGTTACAATATGACTTTCTAAAGTGATTGTTTTAGGAGTCCAAGCAGAGAATACCATTTCTCTATCTCATACCCATGGGCTTTTTTATTTTCACTATTCTGATAGGAGAGAATGTTACCTCATTACTTTAATTTGTATTTCTCTCACAACTGGGGAGACAGAGGTGAGCATGTTTGTTTTCTTTACCGATTTTCCTATTAAACAGCTTTCTTTGTGTTAGATGGCTTTTTAGAGTGTGTAAATATTCTAGACCCTTTTAATTTTTTTGGAGGAGGTGTTACTGGGGATTGAATCTAGGGCCTTTCCACTGGACTACATCTCAAGCTCATTTATTTTATATAAGTATTTATTTATTTATTATTATTCTTTATTTATTAGACAGGCTTTTGCTAAGAGTGACTCGGGCTGAGCTCAAAATTGCAATCCTCTTGCCTCAGCTTCCCAGAGTGTTAGGATTACAGATGTGTGTCATTATGCCTGGATAGATCCTAATTGGTTATCAATAGCATGTATTGCAAATGTTTTCTTTTAGTTTATGGCTTGTCCTACAACTTTATCTTGTCATCCTACAGTGAAATTTCAAATTTCAACACAGTAAAGACATGAAGATTTTTATATATTTCGTGCTTCATATGTCTGGTTTAAGAAACTGTTCCTTACTTTAATTCCATAAATGTTCCTAGGCAACATAGCCTTTAAAAATTCTTAAAGTTTTAAATTCCATATTTGGATCTTTGTCAAGTTTAGATATAAATATCTTTCCCCTTTTGATCAACAACATACTAGTTTTCTGTCACTGTGATAAAATACTTAAAATCAACTTTAAAAAGAGAAAGAAAAAAAAAAAAGAGAAAAGTTTGTTTTGACTCACAGTTCTGGAGGGTCTGCCCCTGATCAGCTGACCCATTGCTTTGGGGCCCACTTTGAAGCACTGCATCTTGGTAGGAGTACATGGCAGACAAAGCTGCTCATGGAATTGTGCCCAGGAAGTAAAAGAGACACAGGAAGGGACCAGGGTCCCACTATTCATTTCTAGGGCACACCCTAGTAACCCAACTTACTCCCACTAACCCCCCTGCCAAAGGTTCTACCACCTACTGGTGTGGTGTAGTGTCACACACCTGTGATCCCAGCACTGTGGAAGGCAAGGGTAGAAGGATCCAAGTTCAAATCCAGTCTGGGGAGCTTAGCAATTTAGACCGTAAGGGCTGGGGATGTAGCTCAGTGCAAAGGTTCTAGATTCAGTCCCTGGCAGTGAAAGAAAATAAAGAAGGCTCCACTGCCTGCCAATAGCACCACAGGTTGGCAACTAAGCCCTAAGACCTGGGCCTTTGGGAGATACTTGTCCAAACGATGGCAGTCAGTCTTTCCAGAACCACTTACTGAAAAGCTCATCTTTTCCCTGTTGATTCACAGTATCATTTCTGTGAGCAATTAATTTTCACATATATACCCAAGAATCTTTTTCTGGGAGCTCATTCCACTCATCCACTTGGAATGAGTATATTTGTCTATGCTACACCATTATCGCAGTGTTTTAATTACGATACGTATGGAACCTTGGTACCTGGAAAAACAAGTTTCATTTTTGGGTTATCTTAGCTACTTTTGGACCTTCATTCTTTCATATAATTATAGGGTAAGCCTATAAAGTTCTTCTAGAATGGGATTTTGACAAAAATTAAATTTATAGACTATAATTTTCTAATTGATATTGCTAATGTACAAGAATGTTACCAATTTCTTTATGATAATCTCAGATTTAATGATTGTGCTGGACTGTCTTATTCTAATACATTGTTTATAATTTCTCTTGAATTATTAATATCAATAATTATCTACTTCAAGACATTTTCTTTTTTCCTATTATGTTCTAATTTTTTATATCATGTTATATTGTTCAGTTATCAGAAAATGGTGACAATGGACATATTTGTCTCACATTGTTATTTACATAGGCAAAAATTGGAAAATAGCATACATGACTAAGAATATGAAAATTATGCCATGTTAGTATAATAGCATTGTCATCAAAAATTTGTATTTTCAAAGACATTTAATTTAAATTAATAATATATCCACAATAAAATGCTACATTAAAAAACCAAGACATCAAACTATAAGTATTCTTTCATTCAAGTTTTATGATTGCAGGAGAATAAGTTATATATCATGTTTTATGTATGTAAGCTAAGTCATGCTACTGTAAGTGGTCCACTTACAGGATGGAGCTTCCCTAGAATATCCAAATATAAATCCATGCCCTAGGCTGCAAAATTATAAGAAATCTAGCCCTCCATGCAGTGCTTCTGATTTTCAGAATGGAGTGCCCTAGTTTTTGTTGTCCACATTCGTGCGTGACTTTTGCCCCAGGATGCTCCGTTAGTCACATTTTGCCTACATTTCTCCCACAAAGTAATCCCCAGACATGGGTAGAACCTGCCACTTCCTTACTCTTGGGAGACCAGCTCACAAAGAGTGCTATCACTGATACATTGTGTCAACTTGAATTCTAGACGCTTAAGGAACTCAGCTGTCCTACATTCTGGGGTGTAAAGGACATGCCCTTACCCTCAAATGGTGTTCATTGTGTCAATTTGAGAAGTTTAGAAGTTTAACTAAGTGATTCAGAAGGGGGCCAGGGTCCTGACTGTGTAAACATCCTGTGCTTGAGGAAGAGGAGGGCACAGAGATGGAGCGGGTGGATAGCCGGCGTTCATTTTAAGGGAGGAAAAGAGGCTTGCTTCTCCCTCTGCCCCTTTTGTTCTTGTTGCTTTTGCTGTCTTCGGCTGCCTGGAAGTGTTGCTCCACTGCCATGCCACCTTGCATTGGAGCCAACTGATTATGGATTAAAACCTCCACAAACTGTGAGCTAAATGAACCTTTCCTTCCTTAATTTTGGGTGTCAGATATTGTCTCAGCAACAAGAGAAAAGTAACCAATACAAAGAGTAAATATGGTAGGAGGACAGCATGACCAAATTGCAAAGCAAAGGAAAGCATTAAATTAAAATTCATTTATCATTGCTCTCATAATCCATTTGCCACAGCTGTGCCCAGGGAGCCCTGTCCATCCTACAGTCCCTCATTTCTGGCCCGCTGCTGTGTTAGGGGGAAATTCCTCCCAGCTAGAGCTCACCCTTTCATTCAGTGAAACTCTCCTCCCCTAACTCCATACCCTTGCTCTTAGGAGAGCACCCTTGTATCTGAAGGTGGTAAAGAAATCAGAATCAAATCAGCTAACATTATAGTGACATCTTAGGACTATACCCAGCCCACAAAGACAGCAGCTTTTACCTTACCCAACATTTCAATCTAAAGAACTGTAGACTCTAGAGCTGGAATGTCCAGGTTCCGATCCCAGCTCCACCACTTGCTACTTTTAACCTTTGGAAAGTTGTTTTTCCTCTCTGTACCTTGGTTTCGTTGTCTGCAACATAGGGATAATAATACAGTGTTCCACATATAGTGTTATGAGGATTAAGTAGGATGATGTATTTAAAATAGGACACATTTTAGTTGATAGAAAATGCAAACCATTTCTATAAAGATTACTATGCACCAGAACTAGAAGCAATACAGTGAAGGTTGTGGTGGAATTACTTTCCCAGGATTGAAGCCCACAGTTTGGAGAAAAACTCTTCATTAACTTGTACCTGCATTGCTCGACTGAGTCACCAGTGTAGCTCTTCTGAGAAGAGTCCAAAATAAATTCCAGCCTATAGCGTTAGAGCCACAGAGACTTCAAAAATATCCTCAGAATACTCTGCAAAATAAATATGTATCGGGGCTGGGGATTTAGCTCAGCGGCAAAAGCGCCTGCCTGGCAAGTGCAAGGTCGTGAGTTCGGTTCCTGGTACCGGAGAAAAACCAAAACCAAAAAATAAATAAATAAATAAATAAATAAAATAAAATAAATATGTATCAACTTAATACGTATTGATACACATTGGGAAAAGGAATGTCGAGATAGATAAACTAAATACTAAGTGTAGTTACTGCTGTTTCATGGGATTGTGAATGATGTTTATTGCCACCTGCACACTTCTGTGTCTTACGCACTCCGGCTTTCTATTTCTTTTTTTATATGAAAATATAAAAATATTATAAAAGACAGAAAATACATTTTTTCATCCATACCAAATAAGAGAGTTTATTAAAACTTACGGGGTCAAAAAAGTCCACAGTGAAGTACAGTAGAGCCTTGCATGAAGAAAGTATTTTTCCAAACATTCAGTCCTGGCAGAGCCTGCTGCCGTGTGGTCACGTTGCTGCCCTGTGAGTGGCCTGGGAGCTTTTCAGCTGTGGCTCCTTAACGTATACAATTAGAGTTTTGTTCCCATGGTGCAGAGCTACATTCTAACATGAACTTGTAATGGAGACCAGCTCTCCAGTGTGCAGTTTTCCTGTGCCGCATTCCTCCTCACCCACCTCAGCAGTGGGTCACGAAAAATGCTTCGGTAAAATCTAGCATCAGAAACCACGGAGTTACTACTTTCTGAGTTTGAATGGCCATCCTTTTAAGACGGAAGAATGGACTGTATTTTAAGATAGGAAAAAGATTCAGTTAGAGGTTAATGGAAAATGTCCTGTACCCTCTGAAATATAGCAACGGGGATGCATAAGAGGCTTCTCATTTTGAATCAGATCTACTTTCCTTGAAAAAATTACCTTTGGCCTTTTTTTTCCCCTTTGGTACTATTCTTTAAAATAAAGGGTAAATTTTTGCTTAATTGACTTCTTCATAGAATAGAACCTTAAGGACATTTAATAATAAAAGTTAACCAAGGGCAAGCGGATAATGAATTCACAGAAAATATGATGTGGCAGGGAGGAGCCTTTCCCAAAGTGTGTGCCTCTTGGGGCTGGGGATTTAGCTCAGCGGCACAGCACTTGCCTGGCAAACGCAAGGTCGTGAGTTCGGTTCCCGGTACTGGAAAAAAACAACAACAACAAAAAAAACAAACAAAGTGTGTGCCTCAGATATGTTGTATGAAACGCTCTTCAAGGAGAGGATTCCATGGACAAATATGTGCTCAACACATTCTGCATCCTCTTCCTTGGGGAGGACGAACGCACACTGAAGGACTAAGTTCTTCAGTAATTTGTACAAATTTGTGAAATTCACAGTTTTCTAAATATATTTTATCAAAAAATTCCATTCCAGACTCTTCTTAACATCTTCTAACACTTAGGTTCCATAGAACATTCATTGAGAAATAATGATTAGATATCTAACACATTTCAGAATTGCTCACCTGTTTTATAACACGCAGACCTGTTTTTAAATTCTAGATCATGTTTAAATTCTTGATCCCCCACTTTAAGAATGGACACAATAAGACCAGCTGAGCGACGTCGGTCAGGAACTGTGGCGGTGAAAGAGGGAGGCTCCAGTGAGATAAGGGAACGCATAGCTGTGGGCTAGGAATGGACACAGCTGGAATGTATCAGACCTCTTTATTCGAGTTCTATTATGCCTAAGACATTTCCAACAAAACATAGCGTTTTCCTCAGGAACCCTGCTGAAAATATTGCTGAAGGATTCCTTTGCCATTGGAGGAAAAATCACCCCAAACAAGACTTTCATGATATCTCAAAAGACCATGTATAGAAAGTAAGAGTAATGTACGTACCCAACACCTCTTTATGTATCCTATCCTGCCCTGGGGCTCAGAAGGGACAGTTCCTAAACTGGTATGCCAAGGTCTCAGGCACTGCTATACCACGGGGTAAAGATTTTTCACAGGGCTTATGGGTCTTAGTTAATCTTACAAAGAGCACAAGCACTTTAAGCTGGATTTGTGGAAATAAAAAGTATTTGTTCCACAAATGGGACAGTTGTGAAAAAGTTTGGTCAGATAATCTCTTCTGATAGAAAAAGTAAACAGTTACTTTTCTGCTTTCTGGAAAGCTAGTGACACAACTCTAACAAATTCTGACTTCACTAATTGTCTATTTGACCAGGTACACCAAATTCTGCTCTAGCCATAAGAACTACCTTTGTTGTTGAGAAGAATATTCAACATATGCCATTGTTTTAGAGAAACTCTTGAGTAGGATACACTTGTCTTTGTCTAACTTCTGAGTTTATCTTCATTTTTTAAAAAAAGCAACATAAAGAACTATCTTTTGCTTTAGTGAATCATTCACTAAAACACTTTGCAATTTTAGTAAAAAAAAAAAAATTATGGTTCTTCCCAAGTTCAGTATTATTGATTTTCATCCCCGTGATGTTGAGGTTAAGACTATTTTTGACTTTGAGTTGAACCAGTGAGTGATTCATTATACCTCTATGTGAATCATAGAAGAAAAGTATGACTAACAAGAGTGAGGAGGCTCTGCTGAACAACCTCACAATCTTATTTTCTCTAATATCTGTCAGAAAGAGGTCTCAACAAAAACACTGAGATTTATAATAGCTTTAAGGTTACTGTTATATCATTTATTGTCTATTGTTTAAAAAAATAAAAGGGTGAGGAATCTTGAATTCACTGCCTCCCAGAGTATTGACAGCAATCTATAGCCTTCCCAACATGCATTCTACAGCAGTCATGTTGTATAGGTGAGATTCACCTTCCATCAGCTCCAGGATGGGCTCTGATTGCTAGAATCCATCAGGATAATCTCCCTGCTCTTACCATCCATACCGGTTCAAGTAACTTAGGTTTAAGACAACCAATGATTCAATCAGTGAAACTCTCAGAACTTCTGTTGCAGTTGAGGAAAACATTCTATTTATCTTCGGATGAGGAAAAGGAAACCTGTGCATCTAATTGTACTGGCAGATTATGCTGCAACCTCAAGGGGCTCAGCTTCAGGGTGAAGCTCACATTATAAATGACAGACAGAAGTAAAAGGATTACAGGAAAGAGAGACCACCATCCACTAAAGCTCCAGCTCTAGGACCCACACCATGGCTTCATAAAACCTATACATTTCTTTATTGTATATCCAGTGTCAATCAGTTTTTCTGCTACCTCTAAGGGAAAACTCTTTAAATGAGGCAGAAATATTAAGCTATGGCACAGCCATAAAATCACGTTAAAATTAGCATAAGTGCCTACAATTCTATCCTTGGTAGTATTTAGATTTGACTGTTTTTAAAATTAATATTATGTTTAAGTTCAACTTTTAATAGGCTCTGCAGTTTTTTCTTATTGAAACAGGCCCTCCTATCATAGTCTTGATTTACCTTTTCTTCTATTTGTCCTTCCTCAACACCAAACTTCCCGAGTTTCCCACTCTGAGGGTGATAATAAGAGGAGGTTTGAGATCTCTTAAGTCAACACAATTACTTCCACCCTAAAACAATTCTAGAAAGCCCTTTCTGTGCACAGGTGAGGGGGCTCTTCTGATTAAAAATGACCTATGTGAACCCTGAAGTCCCTGTGTTCCTCTGGCTAACTGTGTAATGGGAGAAGGTTGTGACTCAGGGCAATTTTGCTGAAAAACAAAAAGCAAAATGAACAGACACAAAAAGATGAACAGTTGTCAAATCTATGGTTCCCTCTAAGCACACACACACGCACACGTGTGCATGCACACATATGCACACACATGCACGCACACACATAGTATTTCTTTTTTTCAATTTTTATTTCTTGCTGATGCATAGTTGCAATGAATAATCACATTCCTGGAGAGGAGTTGGTACAGAACATCTCAGTTCTTCTTTCATCACCTTCTACCCCCTTCCTCCCTCCCTCCATCTCTTGGTTCCCTTCCCATTTGTAAAAATATGTGTCTCTCTAATTCCTATTATCTTTTATTTTGTTCTTCATTTATAGTTTGGTTTCTTATATGAGAGAAATCATGTGATCTGTAAGCTTGTGTGTCTGACTTATCTCACTTAAGAGAGTAGCCTCAAGTTGCATCCATTTTCCTACAAATGACTCAAGTTTCTTCTTTATGGCAGAGTAGTACTCCAGTGTATGTATACTGTATATCATGATTTCTTTATCCAGTCATCTGCTGATGGACATATACGTTGCTTCCAAGATTCAGCTATTATGAATTGTGCTGCTATAAACATGGGCATGCATGTATCACATGTATCACTAACATGATGCCTTAGACTCTTTGGGGAAGATAGAAGGGAAATAGCTGAATCAAATGGAATTGCTAGTTTTAGCTTTTTTTAGAAATCTGCATTCTGATTTCCATAATGGATTTTACAAATGTACATTCCTACCAACAATGTAGAAGAGTTCCTTTTTGATTTTCTAGAAACCATGTAAGCTCCTACATTGACCTTTCTTAGAAATGGAGGATCGGCTGATCTGGTGAAAGATCATAATAGTTAATAGTCAAACAAACCCTGGAATTGAGTGTTCTATACAGACAAATGTCTCACCAGTCCTCTTAAAGGCACATCACAGCTCCCCTTCAAGCTACAAAGCTAGTCCCTGATGGAAAATATTTGGGCCAAAGTATGAAAAAAATGAATTGCTGTGCATAAGAGGACACATAAGTACTTAACCCAGAAAGAGTCGTGCTATTTATTTCAGAGCCAAGGTGGTTCCCTTCAGCAACCTGCTCTGGCATCAGTAGGCTAAAGGGCGCAGTTAGCAAGAGGTTAAAAGAGTTATATCTACTTGGTGACTAAGCCCATTTGATTGTCTTAAGTGTGTCTGGCTTCTTGAGTGTGCTTTTATTTCAGATGATTGTGAATGTTCCAAGTGGACTCGCTATGGCCACCTGGCTTAAGGACTGTAAGGCACTTCAGAAATCAAATTTCAGGGCAGAAGATTGGTTTGAGAAACAGTGAACAAGGAGAAATCTTCCCTTTGCAGAGCTACTGTGTGTCAAAGTGTATCCTCATTGTATTATGGTAGGAAGAAAAGAACAAATTAAGACATTTAACTGCTTAAAATTTGATATCCAATTGCATTTAGCACTGCAAATCTTGTTACCAGACCTGTGGGCTTACCTTTTCCTCGTGTGAAGGCTGGTATGTGTTAGCGAATAACATTTTTTAAGATCAGAGAATGGATCTGAGCTAAGTGGATAATCACTGTTCCACGTTCTCTACCATATAAGAGAGGATCTTGTAGGATCCAAAGAGTTTTTAAAATTAGATCAAAAGTCTCAATCGAGAAAAAGACCTTAAAATCACCTTCTTACCTGGCCACCCTTGCTTGTGCCAGCACGCTTTAAATTAATAGCAGTTATATGACTGCACAAGTTCTGACTTTTAATATAACGGGTCATTCAAATGCTCAAACTATCCTTTCAAATTGGCTCCAATAATGAAAGAACCATTAAGGATTTAGTGGTGTTCCAAGAACTCTTCTTCCCACCACCCCACCCCCAAAGAGAGAGAGAGGAGAAGAAGAAAATTGGCTCCTTTTCTTTGGCCAGTAACCCACATTTTAATTGAATTTTGATAAGATGATGGATGTTGTACTGTAGTCCAAGTCTATATGCTAAATTAACAAGGCTGTCTGCTTAATTTCCTCCTCTGAAGGCACACTGAGATGAGTTTCTGCTAATTCTCTTACATAAAGCATGATGTAGATGTCTCAGCCTCTTATTTGGTGCCTGGAATTGCCATTTTCTCCAGCATGCTGGTGCCCGTGCCGGAGCCAAACCATCTGGTTTGAGGAAGGACTCCCAGCTGAATAATGTTTAATCAGCCAGGAAGAATGAATCTCAATATTTTAAATATGTGCACTAAAGCATCTTAAACTTTATAACAACATTTTAAAAGACTTATTGGTGCATCTCTTTACAGGAAGAATATGTCTCTAATGTAGAATGCAGGTATTTCATATTTGTCTACAAAATAAGAGTGATGAATGGAGCGATCAAGAGAAGTACGTAATTTCAGCAAAGTCTGGCACACAATTTTTCATTTGTGTCCCAATATTTGTGCTTTTAAAAATATAGGAGCAAACCTCTACAACTTAAACTTTATTTTTATTCTGAATGGTTTTAAATCCAGTCTTGAATTTGGTCCCATTCCTTAGAAACTTGAGATTCAGCAGAGGAACAGATTATTTCTATTTTGCTTCTGGGAGTTTTCACATGTGGGCATGATGGTCATTTTACTTTTTAAATTTATAGACGTGCTAGGCCTGTCCAATTAGTAAAAATACAATGTAAGTTGGTTCATCATGATGGTGCCAAAAAAATAGCACACAAAATGGCAGTCATCTATCTGCTGCAGGCTGGAGGGATCAGATGCACTTATCCCCGGCAGAAATTCAAACAATATAATCTGGATTTGAAGCATAGTTGCCAACAATTGTCAGGTGGCTGGGGAGAGATGAAGACCCAGAGGGTGGATTTGCTGTGGGAGAAACTGACCCCCAGGCATCCTGAGAGCCAGGTCCAAACTTCAGGCAAACTCTTAATATCTATCTTGATCCACACCTCATCTCTTGAAATAGACAAGCCACCAAGAGGTATTGCAGTCTATTTACCCCATGAGGTCACCTTTTCTTTGATACTAAGTGTTAAGAGATGGACTCAATTATGTTTCCCCCAGATCCATGTGGTGAAATGCTAATCTCTTGTACCTAAGAATATGACCTCATTTGGAAATAGGGCTTTCCTTCTCTAAATGAAAGCACTAATGTGGGAGGTATGGTTCCTGGAAGATGTCTTCGGAGACTAGCTAAAACACATGGCAATACTATTCACTAAGTAAAGAAAAACTGGAAGAGGAACGTGTTTGAGAGAAGAGAGCTTTCAAGTTGAATTTTGGATGGGCTGAGTTTAAGATCTATATGAGACATCCAATGGGCAAATATATATAGATATGTGTAGACAGAGGATAGATGATAGAAAATAGATAGGTAGAGAGATAGATAATAGATAGTAATAGGTATGCACAGAGTTTTGAGGAAAGGCTAGGCTACAGATACAGATACAGATTTGAGAGAGCCTTTACTATGTGGTAATTGAAACAGGAAGATCATATGGAATGTGAGAGGAAAGAAGAACCCAGGGTGGAAAACTAAGAAACTCCAGAGATTAAAGATGGAGAGGGGGTCATATTAAAGGGGGGCTGAGAGGATGAAGGTAGAAGAGTGACAGGAGAACTGGGAGAAGTTTGAGTTGCACAGTCCAAGGAAGACTCATAGAGTCAGGTGTCTGCAAAGAAACCATGAGTCAGAGCGGCCCGGGTGATGCCACAGTTACAAAATGACCCCTAGTCCCAGGGGCTTCCCAGTGAAAGTGCATTTCTCCCTTGGAGCTGCTCTGCTACTGAACTGTGAGGAAGCTCGCCTCTGAGCTGTGGTCGAAGGGTCCTGTGGTCCCATCCCATGTCTCTCTTATGTTAAAATTAGTGCTCACAACCTCAGGAACAGGGCACGAAGGCTCGCAGATGCTCTGCTTGGTTTCAGCACAGACATGGCACTCTTCACTTGCCCTCAAAGGTTGTGGCTGAAGGAGATTTCAAACCAGTTACTGGGACCGGACAGGGTGGCGTTCACCAGTAATCCCAGCACTCAGGAGGCCGAGGCAAGAGGATTACTGTGAGTTTGAGGCCATTCTGGGCTACAAAGTGAGTTCAAGGCCAGGTTTTGCATAGTGAAACCCAGTCTCAAACACACACACACACACACACAGAGTCACTGGAGAGACAGAAAATTCAGTCGGCCTATATATACATCCAAGGAAAGGATCACAAAATGACATGGAACAGAAAATATTGTCTTTATCTCAAAAAATCAAGTAGGAGTTTTAAAGTGTTTTTTGGATGGAGTAACAAAATTATTTTTGTACCCTAAGCAACTTTTCATAGTGGACCCTCAAAAAGATGCTTACTGAATGTGTAGGAACCTACTGCATGCTCAGTAATGTTTCTAAATCTCATTCTGAAATAATCCCAAGTACCTCTTCTAGCCAAGGAACTTAGCTATTAATAACCAACTCCCCAAGCCTACATTGCACCCACCAAAAACACAAAGCACCCATAAATTGTCTTCTATCATGGTAAAAGTCAGTGTTGATGAAGGCACTGTCTGTCTTTGCCTTTTCAATCAAAAATATGAATCAACGGAGGCAGTGACTGTGTGGAGGCTCTAGTCTATGCCAGAGTCTTTAATTGCATTGTCTTCTCTTATGACAAGTAATTAGAAATGACTGTTTCCTACCAGTCTGAATTACAAGATGATTATTTCCCTTTAACATTCACTGGCTGCTTGGCACTGCAAGACTGTGGCATTATTCTTTAATACGCCAATTATTGGAGAAAGTGGCCAATGAAGAGCAATTTTCCAGCAGCTGAGGTCAATTTTAGTCACAAGAAATGGGCTGGGTGGGAGGGAGGAGAGGCTCCATGAAGACCCCCATTTAATTGGGTTTTCAGAGAAAGTCTCGGAAATATTGCAATGCCACTGGTTTAAAAGGCTTTCTCTCAAACCAGCTCCCCTTCAAGAATATAACCAAAATGATGAAACTAATGAAAAGCAAGGGAGTGATGAGCAAAAAGGAATACTGTGCTCTGGAAAACAACAACAATATAAAAAAGAGACCAATAATTACCAATTAGATGGAGAGCACTCCCTTCACAAAGCAGGCAGAATTTTAATATTCAGTAAATGAAAAGCAAAGAGGCCTGGAGAAAATCAGCCCAAGGAAGTATTTTGGGTGGTGGATAAACATTATGTCGTCTTCTAGGCACCATCACCCCTAATGACCAGAAAGCATCAATTATTTTTTTTAAATTGTGTGGAGAGTAAAAGATGCAGTTAAATTATGGTTCTGCTCATTCTCTGGCAAAAATCAATCTAAGTTAGAAAAAAATAAAACTACCTAAGGAAAAAGACCATACAATGCAGAGACACTTCTCACAGAAGCAGTTCTTCCCAGTTACAACTAAGAGATTTGCATCTAATAAATGACAGTGTTTTCTGCTTTCCCATGACCTCTCAGAGAAAGAAAGTTAAGTTGATTTGGGTTTTTTTGGTTTTTTTTGTTTTTGTTTTTGTTTTTTCCAGTACTGGGAATTGAACTCAAGACCTTGCACATGCCAGGCAGGCGCTGTGCCACTGAGCTAAATCCCCAGCCCCTGAGAAAGAAAGTTAAGTTAAAAATTCCAACATTTTTGTTTAGCCTGGTAAGATCTGTCCAAGTTCCCAAAGATCACGTGGCTTCATGAATCTGGTAATTTCTTTAATTTTACTTTAAAGAGAGTAGTAAATGAGATAGCAGCAATTTTTTTGACATGAGTTATGCAAATAAGGAAGAATGAAGAGAAATGGGTCCACACAGCAAGTGGTGTATGTCACTGTGTCCACTGCAGGACAGCTGAAGCACCAGAAGGACCTGGACCAGATCATTGGCAAAGCCATGCACTTAGGAAGTAGCAACCAGAGACAGGCAGACATCTCTGGACATTTTGCTGCATGTATCAGTGGTTTGCATATGGCTATTGCAAAACCTGCTCAGGCTCATGTGCTGGAGGATTGGTCCCCAGTATGGCCATGCAAGGAGACAATAGGCCCCTTAAAATGTGGGTCCTGGGGGAAGTAATTAGGTGATGGGGCCCTACCCCTCTCCTTGGTGGATTAATGCTAACTCATAGGAGTTCCAGCTGTTGTGAGACTAGAGTAATTCTCACAAGAATAGATAGTTACAAGGGAGCCTGGAAAGTTCCCCAAGACTCTCTTTCACACACACCGTTAACATGGTTCTCACAAAGCCATGCAGCATGATTTTCTCACCAGAGCAGCAAATGCCAACACCATGCTCTTAAAACACCCAGAATTGTGAATAAACCTCTTTTCTTTACAAAGTTTCTCAGCCTCAGATAATTCGTCATAGCAACACAAAATCCAGCTGGAGCACTCATAAGCATATAATAATGTGTGATAACTCGGACGATGAAATAGTGAAACTGTAAAAAAAAGCAACCAATGAAGGCGAAGATTTTTCTCTTGGATAAGAAATTAACCAGCATCCAAGGAACGACATAGCTATTGTAACAGAGATCTCCAAAGAAGCGACTGTGGAAGAAGGACATTGGCATGTGAAAATCTGCACCACTTCTGATTAACAAAATAATGCTTGTGTTACCCATTACCGTGATAAGGTAGGTGATTAGGCTACCCCTCCGCTAATCTGTCAGTCCCAGGAGAAGAAACTCCCTCACAGCTGTGTAGTTTTTCTTCAACATTGCATTTACTTGGCTTCTAGTGAGTTCTAAACAAAAGAAAATGCCTTTGTCTGTTGTTACTTATCCATTAAAAAAAGAAGAAAGCAGGATGGCTAACTTCAGTCTTCTATAATTATCTCAAGGGCCCATGAATGAGGTAACATTTACCGTAAAGAAGTAAAAATGTGTGGCTTTGCAAAATGTAAAAATATACACAGGAGATTCAAAAGGATGAGTTGCAGCACATATGAAAATGTACACTGATTATTTTTTAAATCATAGTAGATTACATTCTTCAAACAAAAAGTACTTTTTAAAAGGAAGATATTATTCCCTTATAGTTTAACAAAAATCATCTTCCAACTTAATGATATTTTTCAACTACGATGAAAAGTAATTTCTTTCCCTCCCTTCCTTCTTTTTTCCTTTCCTTCTTTCATGAGCATGCCGGCCCACATCTGTGAACTTGCCTTTGCATGTGTGCATGCATGTGCTACTTCAGATTAAATCCTAAGCTTTGCACTGATATACATCCCTGGTCCTTTTTCAATTTTGAGACAGTTTCCTATTACATTGCCCAGGCTGAGCTTGAACTTGCCATTCTCCTGCCTCAGCTTCTCAGAGTGGGATTATAGGAGAGTACCACCATGACTGGCTCAACATAGAAATGATTCTGAAAGAGAATGCTTCAAATTTCTGACTCTTTCTGATGAAGGATGAATGAAGGCATATGAGAACTTCATTTTTTTTACTCTTTCATGTTTTTTCCAGTACATAATTACTCATTGGTAATTCTTTAATGTTCAAAAATAAAGTTAAATTAATAGAAGTTTATTGTGGTAGTAGTGGTATTACTAAAAGAAACTATTTTTTAAAATGCAAGATGTCTTTAACTTCCAGAATTTTGTAATTTAAAAATTATTTCTTTGTAACTTATAGCATACATACAAATGTGTTGACCTACTTAATGTAGATGAATTACCATATACTTAGGAGTAGAGAAAAAATTTATTTTTAAGTTACAGTTCAGCAGAAAAAATATTTAATGTGATGTAAGTTTTACCTTAAATGGTTTAATTAAAACCAGATGATTTTTTCATCTGAAAAAAAATTTCTAAATCCATGAAAGGCTCAACAGCACTGATTACAATGTTGTCTAGAGTTCCAGAGTCGCTTTTTCTTATCACTACCAGTCTTACCCTTACACATGTTAAACAAGATAAAGAAGTTTTGCTGCTATTGCTGCTGCTGGTTTTTTTGGTTTTTGTTTGTTTGTTTGTTTGTTTTTGCCACATAAAAGACAAGGAGTGGAACAAGTTAATTCTAAGAGGGGAAATCTACTCAGGAAAGAAAAAGAGACCCCTAAGGTCCAGGGAATAGTTAGAAACAACAAAGAGGAGTGTGCTAAAAGAATGTCTATTATAGATGTGAGGAGTAAAATACATATAACTAAACAGCAAGAATCAACAAAGGGGATTATATCAAATTAAAAGGTTTCTGTCCAACAAAGGGAACAATTAACAAACTGAAGACACAGCCCACAGAATGGGAGAACATCTCTGCCAGCTACTCTTCTGACAAAATATTAATATCCAGAATATATAAAAAATTCAAAAAATTTAATACCAAACAAAAATAATCCAATCAATAAGTGGGCAAATGAATTAAACAGACACTTCTCTAAAAGAATACAAATGGCCACTAAGTCTGTGAAAAAATATTCAACATGCTCAGCCACTAGGGAATTGCAAATCAAAACTACGTTGAGATTCCTCTCATTCTAGCCAGAGTGGCTAGCATCAAGAATACAAAAAAAACAATAAATGCTGGTGAGGATGTGGAGGGAAAGGGACTTCCACACTCCTGGTGGGAATGTACATTAGAACCAACAAAGAAATCAGTACGGAGGTTCCTCAGAAAACTAAAGATAGAGATACGATTTGGTCCAGCTATAACACTCCTCAGTATTCCTCAAAAAATTGAAATCAGTATATTATAAAGATTCCTGAATATCATGTTTATTGCAAAGCAATTTATAATATCCAAGCTATGAAAACAACTCTGGTTCCCATAAACAGGCGAATGAAATATATATATACTTTTTCCATAAAGAAGAACAAAATATTATTTGGAGGAAGATGGATGGAACTAAAGATCATCATGTTGGCTGAAATAAGTCGGTATGGTGTGTTTTCCCTCACAGGAGGAATCTTGAAAAAATTTAAGCTTAAAAAAGAAAGACAACATGAAAGTAAAAGATTACTATAGAAGAGGAAAGGGATGGAGGGGAAGAAAAGACCAAAGAAAATAATGGGGTAGAAAGGGATCCAAGTATGTTACATGCATGTACAAATATGCCAAAAGAAAACCCCAGTATACTGCACAACTAACATGCATTACCAGTAATTCTAAAAACTGAACAATATTTCAAAACAAGGGTGAAGGGAGCAGGCAAATCCCAGATGTCCTCCTTCCAAGTGGTGAAAGTAGTATGTAGTTCTGTAGAACATGGATTCAAACACTTTCACAATGTTGCCAGAAGGTGGGGCAGTTGTCTTAGTGTGGCTTGGTTACTGTCCCCGGTGACCTTTGAGTGGTAGAGCAATTTAAAAAGAGTGAAGCAATCTATTTGCATTATAGGATTCTGTAAGGATTTTGTAACTTGAGGAGTCCTTGTAACTGATTCTTTAATAGCTTCAACCATTTTGGGTAGAACTGGAAAATCCCTATTAATCATCTCAAATAGAAAAGATGACAGAAGAAACGCAGATATGCCCTAAAATCAGAAAGACTCTTTAAGCCACATAACAATTGTATCAGAGGGGGGAAAAATGGACAGTAATTAAAGTCCCTTTAGATAATGTTTCTGCATCAAAAATCTTCAAGTCCTGTGTAGTTATTTATTCATCTGGTCTTATATATCCAAGTATATGCAGCTTCTAGTGCAACCCAAAACTTTATAGACCACAGGCCTTAAAATTTGTCCTCACTGACTGATACTCAACAATATTGATGCCACTGTATTAGACTGAGTGGTTTATTTAAAACTACAGTGCAGAGTGCAGTACTTTGCTTGAAAACAATAAAATAATAATGATAATCATTTTTCCTCTCTCCTTCTTTTAGGCTTTGACCAGGAGACAATAACTACAAGAAACTACTAATTTACAAAATGTGCAGATGACCCAGTTTATTTATAACCATAGGAGTTTTAATTTATTAAGCAACAATTTAATATAAGCAGTGCCTAGTAATTCTAGTTTGCTGTGTCTTTTATGGGAGAATAATGTATTACTTAATAGGGAAGATAAATCTATTATTGGAAAATTTTAATAATGAACAAAATTATGTCTGGATATTTTCATGGGAAGTAATTAGTTGCAAAGCTGTCCTTCCCTGAAGTGTGGCAGTATTGGTGGCAATTGCTATTTAGTGGTGAATTCTCTACTAAACAACATACCCATGTCTTGCTTCAATACAGTAGGAGGACCAAGAATGTAAGGACCATGTGGGAGGTCCAGGGCCTGGAAGAGAGCCGATCAAAATAGGCTTCAAACATCCATTAGCTCCAATGCCTACCAGCTTCTGGCTACCAGCAGGGATCCAGAAACAAAGAGAAGTTTTCACCTGGAGGATTCTGCTCCATAGCCCCAAAGAACCTGAGAGACTGTAGAAAGTCCAAGTGCCCCAGAAAACCTCATTTTGGTTTGCTGTCTACAACTTGTTCCTCCATGGAAAAGATTCCTTAACACCAAGGTATAGGCCATTAGTAAAATGCAAATGTTAAACCAATGGGGAACATATTTCTTCATGTGACTCTGTAAGCACTAATCGTAATTAAGCTACAGATAATCATTGGGATCTAACATGGCTTTGCCAAAACCCTGCAAATGACCAAAGCCCAATCCAAACCAGCTTAAGCAAAAAGCGAACACACTGGCTCTAAGAGCACTGGGGTAGCTCATGGGACTCAGGGGACTTTAGGAATAATGTCACATTGTCCATAATGAGCAACTCACTACCATAAAAGTTCTGTCAACCCATTTCCTGGTTGTTTCTCTCTGCATGTTGGTATAATAGTGTATTGTGAAGGTGAACTTTCTCTATGGAGCCAAGGAAGATTAAGACAGGTGATATATTGCCCTACCTTACCAACACCAACAAAAGAGATTTCTTCTTCCATCTTGCTTCTGTATGTCTGTGTCAGCATTCCATCACTATAACAGAATAGCGGAGACAATCAACTTAAAAGAGAAAAGGTTTATTTGGACTCCCAGTTTTGGAGGTTCCTGCCCATGTTGAGTTGACCTCATGGTTTGGGGCAGCACATCATGGTACAAGCTCATGGCAGGAGCTTACTTTATGGCCAGGAAACGAAAGACAGAGACAAGGGAGCAGAAGTCCTACAATCCCCTTTGGGGCTGTGCCACTAATTCCTAAGGCCTCCTGCTCGCCCCACCTCTCACAGGGTCCAATGCTTTCTAATAGCACCATGTTGGGTGTTGTAGTCAGGGTTTGTAAGGGAATAGATTTAATGCAAGACATACAATTTATAGGATTATTTTATAATATTCACTCAAAAAGTCAAATGCAAAAGCATTCAAGAGATCTGTCCATACACTAGAGACCCAAAGAATCCAGCTGAGAGCCTTGGCCCCACAGCAATGTCCTGCACAAGTCCAGCTGAAGACCTAGAGCCCAAGGCAATGTCCTCCAGCTGATGATCTAGAGCAAAGACAATGTCTCATGCAAGTCTGTATTAAGGATCTGCACTGGGAAGGCCCAAAGGTCAGTGGTGGAAACTAGAAAGTCTTCCCTAGCAGGATGAAGGATCTGTGCCACCAGGCTGAGATATCTGCACTGGAGCCAGGAAGCGACACTCAAGATAAGGACTAGAGCTCCCCCAAAAAGAACTGCAGCCATCCTCAATGACAGCAAGGACCCAAGCTCCATTGAGTTTCTATCAGGAAAACCAGCGCGACAAGCTTCTCCAGGAGAATCAACAGCACACCATCTTCCCCTTCAGTTCTCCTTTTACGCTGTTGGCAACAACCCTCAGGTGGGCCTTCCTCACCAGAACCATGCTGATTGAGCTCAGCTAGACGTTACAAGTTGGCCACTAGTTAATCCACACACTGGGGATCAAGCCTTCAACACAGAGACCTTTAGGGACCATTCAAGATCTCAGCTCTGTTAATCCCAATAGGTCACATATGTACCCCATAGACCAATGAATGTTGGAGGTGGTGTTCTGATTGGTTCAGATTGGGAAACTGACAGGTGACTGTCTCTGTGACAAGAAAGGGGGACGCCATGGCTGAAAGCCCTTAATAGAGTTCCAGGAAGTAGAAGAATTGTCACAACAAGAAGAGGAAATTTATTATAAGACTTAAGAGGACAAAAACTGTTAGTCCTCACAGAGGGGAAAAAAGTCTGGAATGTATGGCAAGCCAGAGTACTGGGGATTAAAAAAAGTTAGTAATGAGCACACTGACCAATGCTCAGAGTTTTACATTATCCTACATGTACATGACTTCTGGAAGCACAGACTATCTAAAATATCACACACACACACACACACACACTTCCTTTTTACCTGAATGAAAACAACTATTCTACTGGTACTGTGAATCAAAGGCTGTCATTTTTTGGTCAGTTCCATATGGCCATGTTTATTGCTGCACTATTCATAATAACTAACAGAGTTCAGCCTAGGTGCCATCATAGATGAATAAAGACAATGTGCTGTCTATATACACGGTGGAGTACTATTATTCAGCTGCAAAGAGGAATGAAATCCTGTAATTTGCAACAAAATGAAAGGAACTGGAGGACACTGTGCTAAGTGAAATAAGTCAGATACTGAAAGATGCATACTGCATATCCTCTCTCATACGTAGAGGTTAAAAAATCAACCTGGAAGTAAAATAGTGATTACTAGTGACTGAAAAGGGTATCGTGGCAGAGTGGGGAAAAGGCGATTGAACTTAATTGATACACACTGAATGGATGTAAGAAAATCTCACTGTGAACCCCATTAATATGTGAAATTAATATATTCCCAAGGAACAACAGGAAACCCTGGCAATCCTCCCTTCTCAACCTTCCATGGCTGGCCTGGAAGCCCCCTCCTAAACACCACAAACCATCACACACACCAGAAACTGGGCATTATCCTAAACTCTCCTTCGCCAACCCATGGCTCTCCTCTACTTTCAGGCTCAGGAATCCCACCTCTTAACATCCTTTTGTCTACTTCCGTCTCAGATTCTCCAGTGTTCTGTGGCTTAAACAAAAGGGGTTAACATTTCCCTCTCTTGTAATAGTCTAGAACTAAGATTTTAGGCTGGTGGAGCATACCTGCTATTTTCAATAGTAATCGCCTTCTATTCAAAGTGACTACTTGATCTTTGCATGTGTCCCAGCCATAGAAAAGAATGATGGGGTGAGGAGAAACTTACTCATTCTTTTCAATGGACAACTCAAAACTGGTAAAATACCATTGGCGAGTATACACACTTTATCACACTGAGGCTCAAGGAACATGGGAAATGTAGTCTCTGGCTAGATAACTATGTGCAGAGCTAAAGCTTCAGCTATGGATTAGTATAGGGGAAAAGAATGAACACTGGTAAGTTATCAGTATTCACTACCATACAGCATTATTCCTTGTGCCAGTTATTCCTGATGTGCCCGTTATTCCTGACTGACTAGACTAAGAGACTCCAAGAGAAGTGACTGGATTGGGATGACATGAACATCATCAATGGGCTAGCCCACTGACAAGTTCCTAACTCAATGGGCTTTTAGGAGGTGAAGCCTCATTGGAAAAAGTGAGTCATGAGGGTGTGATCTTAGGGACTATATCCAGTCTCCAGCCCCTTCCTGCTCTTCCCTTCCTCTCTGCTTCACAGATGCTATGAGAGTTTTCTCTGCCACACCATTCCACCATGATGTTAATGCCTTGCAATCAGCTGGCTAGTATTAAAACCTCTGAAACTGTGACCCAAAATAAACTTTACTTTCTTTAAGTTATAGGTTCCTAGTATTTTGTCCCAACAACAAGGAAACTGGTGAATACATTTCCCCCAAGGTTTGCAGAGTTAGAAGGCCAAAGAAAAATTGATCAATGTCTCAAGGATTTATGTCATCCTTTTTGTCTCTCTTTGGAAGTAATACCAGCTGAGTACAGGGAAGTCATTTATTGCAGGAATAGGAGCAGGAACTCTAAGATAGGGGAAAGGGCCAGAAACAGGGCCAACCCTTGGTCAATAAGCAATGATATAGCTACACAAGTTGTTAAAATACTGAAATATACTTCATCATTTGGTAAAAAAAAAAAAAAAAAAAAAAGTCACTGCTAAGTTCTCCTGGATCTTTCCTGCTTCCCTGTCCACCATAGCTCTTCTTTTGAGATCCTTGGATTTCCTTCATGACCCTGTAGCTGTAAGAGTCATACCTGGCACACAGAGGGCTCTAGAGATCAGACATTTTCTGAAGGATATTCCACTGTGTTGTAGTCAGGTTTTACAAGGAAAACAATTTAATATAAGACATACAATTTATAGGATTATTTTATAGTAGTCACCCAAAGAGTCAAGTAGAAAGGAATGCAACAAATCTGTCTATACACTAAAGACCAAAAGAATCCATCTGAGGGCCTGGATCCCATAGCAATGTCCTGTATGAATCCAGCTGAAGACCTAGAGCCCATGACAATGCGTACCATGAGTCCAGCTAGAGGCCAAGATTCCATGACAATGTCTCATGCAAGTCTGTTTCACGGATCTGTGCTGTGAAGGCCCAAAGGTCAGTGGTGAAAGCTAGAAAGTCTCTGCTAGCAGGATGAAGGATCTGTGCCAGCAGGCTGAGAGATCTGCACTAGAGCCACAAAGCACCATGATCTTCTCCAGGAGACTGAGCATTACACCATCTTCCCCTCCAGAGCCAGGAAGCAATGCCCAAAGTAGGGACCAGAGCTCCCCCAAAGTGAACCGTAGCCATTCTCAATGACAGGGTCCTGAGCTCCTTCAATGATGAGAATAGTCAAGATCATATCAGGAAAGCCAGCATGACAAGCTCCTCCAGGAGAACCAACACCCCTTTCTTCCTGTCCAGTTCTCCTTTTTATGTTGTTGGCAATAATTCTCAAGTGGGCCTTCTGCACCCAGCACCACGCTGAGTCAGTTCAGCTGGGTGTTACAAGCTGACCACCAGTTGTCAGTCCACCACACACTGATTGGCCAATACTGACTCTTTACAGTTTGACTATCACCTCTGGTCAGAAATGTAGCATCCTACGCCTTGCTGTAGCTGCCAAATCTACACCAAAATAAAGACGGAAGTGTGAGGGACAGAAGTTACTGAACCTTATCTTTATTTTCCATTTGAAATTTTGCTATATAAACTGAAATTATAAAGTTGAGCCAGATTTCCGTGACCCATAATATTAATGACCGTGACTCCTGTGGGTAATACTTATTTTGACAGAAGATAGAATTCTTAAGTAAGAGCTCATGAGCAAGGGAAGCTCAACAGTATGTCTAAAATAATGCAAATAGGCCTTTAACAAATAAAAATGTGAGAAAGCTAAAATTAATCTATCACCCTCCCAAGGGCATCATCACACCACTGAATCTTTGTTTCACCTGGGTTAGAAAGATGTGATGGAAGTATAAAGAACACCAGATTTAGGGTCAGAAGTCCCAGGTACCTACACTGTGTAGTGGAAGGATGGATTTGTAGCCTGGTTCCCCAATTACAATCTGTACAATTACTCTCTACATCTGTAAAATAGATAATAATATTTACCACAAAGTACTGTGTGACTTGAATAAACTAGGGTAAAAAAGGTGCCTGACGTTCAGTAGGCATTCAGTGAATGTCAGCCCACATTTCTTTTGTTTTTATTTTGCTCTCTTCCTCTATCTACTTTTGCCCTCCCCACCCCACCTGACCAGCAGCACCCAGACATATATACACCACACATACATGTACCAACATACTTGTACAGGAGTGCAAGTATGGATTAACTTGGACCATAATCAGGTCACTTAATATGGTGTGCATGTTTGTTTGTTTGCTTTAAAGTCAGAGCCTTTCCACAGAACTACATTCCCAGTTCTTTATTTATTTAATTATTTAAGGTTTGTTTTTTTTTTTTTTTTTCAGTTTTGAAACAAGATCTCCCTAAGTTGCTAAGTTGCCCCAGGCGGCCTTGAATTTGTAGTCCTCCAATTAGGTCACTTAATATGTTTAAATCTCAGATTTTTAACATGAAAATTAAGGATAATGCAAGCTTTCCTATCCCTCACACTTCTGAGTAGTAAGTTATAAATGCAAAGCAGTATATATATGTAAAGGACTGCTAAGCAATAGCCAAGAGGAGCAAAAAGAGACGATAAGATATACATATTTTCCATGCATATCTCCTTAGTTTTTGCAGCATAGCTTGCAGAGCTATCTACAGGAAACATTTTTGTTTACCTCTGGTTAAAGCAAGGATTCGTAATATTGTATGTGCCAATAACTGCATCAAATGATCTCATCTTTCAGAATATGCCTGGCCTTGCAGAATATGACATCATAGACATTCAACAAGTATCTACGGAGTAGAAGAATGGATTCATGATGAATCCACAGATTTTCTAAGGCAAATGTAGTATAAAGTGGAATGTACTTAAGGTATATGTGAGCTTATTTCACACCAAATGCAGATTAATGTTTGAAGAAAGAAAAATGAACCGACTCATGAATTATGCTAGTTTACACTTCTGCCACAGCTAGTAATTGCTTTAAGAAGAGCCTTCTGCTTTAGTCGTTGTCAGCTAATAGATGAAAATATATGCTTTTCTTAAGGTATATTTGAATTTCTAAAGTCTTGCATTTCACACCAAGAACCATATTTCAGTCAACATTTTTACTTACTAGAAGTAATCAACGAATAAACTTTCTTTTTTAAAAAAAGAATTACCTTTGAGAAGTAGAAGTCTATACATTATTCATGAATTGGAAAATGACTTTCCATCTTCAGAATTGCTTGTAAAGAACACCTGGCCCAGAGATGCACAATACCCCTCCTCCTTACAGACCCATCAACAAGTGTTTGTCTAGTGTCTTCTGGGCTCTGTGATAGAAATGATCCGAATGGCAAAAAGAAGCCATTAGAGAAAGGGGAAGAATTTAAGAAAGAGAAATTCTAAGGTAATAAAAACAAAAAAAAAACAAGATCCTCCAAATTAGACCTGGTTTGGAGGAAGGTAAAATTTTGAAGGTGAAAAAAATAGGGGCATGTAGCTATGGCCTCACCTTAAACATATGAAGGGCCATATTAAGGTATTTTCCCACACAAAAACAGGTTTTTAAATCCCTGACCCACACAGAATTTTTTATTAACATATATTAACTGCACATATTAGTGGGGTTCAGAGTGATATTTTCTTGCATCCATTCAGTATGTATTAATTAAATTCAATCACCTTTTTTCCACTCTCCCACCATACACCTTTCAATCACTAGTAATCAATATTCTACTTCCAAGCTGACTTTTTTAATGTCTACATATGAGAAAGGACATGTAGTATATATCTTTCAGTATCTAACTTATTTCACTTGCCACAGTGTCCTCCAGTTTCTTTCATTTTGCTGCAAAGTACAAGATTTCATTCTTCTTTACAGCTGAATAATAGTACTCCATGGTGTATGTAGTTATTATGAATAATGCAGCAATAAACATGGCCATACGTGTATCTTTCTGGTAGTTATTTAGACTTTCTCCTATAACAATAAGGGAACCATCAAAGATGTTCAGTGGCCTGTCTGTGGAATGGAGAAATTGATCAGATCTGTATTTTGAGAAGATAATGCTGGCGACGTGTGTGGAATGAATTGGGAAGATAAACCTGGAAATGAGCTGATCATGGTAGCCATAAGGAGACCCCAGCTAATAAATACAAGGGGCTGATTTCAGTCCGTTGCAGTGAGGATGCTGATTAAAGAAGGAGTCCAGAAAATGTGATGGGGAAGGAATTGATTGGTATCTGAGGACAGACAGAGAAGAGCACTTAAGTGTCAGAAGTGACAATAAGACTTAAATGAGCCTTAAATGAATTTAAATGATAGATTAATCTCAGGGTGAAGTGAGACAGTTTTCCATTTAATCCTTGCTTCTCAGGGCCCTAGAACTGCAAGGTTAGTTAACTCCTAGTTGCTGTGCATGAAACCCTGATGCAGTTTCCCCCTGCTTAAAAGATGGTATTGTTTGGAATTTTCCTTCTCCTCCATTCCTCAGTTTCAGGACGCTCCTCCTCGACTTCCCTTCCTGGACCCTCCCTGCTCACTTGGGACAATGACTAGGGATTGGCTCCTCCAAATGAGAGAGCAAATAATCCTTCGCCTTGCCCTAAAGCTTTACATTTTATCAATCTAGAGATGAAATGAAAGTTCATTGGTAGGATGAAACTTCTATCAATTTTGGCCAAAAAGTAACACAGCTTACATAAACAGAGTTCATGCTTTAGGACCTCACAATTTACAATTACTACATTCTTACTCCCTTAAAAAGGCCCAGAGTATAACACTGTATCCACATAGTGAAGTCTATGTTCCACTGGTTAAGGTAATACAAAGAAAAACATGTGTGTGTTTTGGGTGTGGCTTTATTTTTCTTTTTGAAGATTGCAACTTTTGTAGTGTTTTTCTGTATAGAATAAGTCATATTATTTTTATTTATGGTAGTGATAGGCAGTTTCCTTTTAAAATAAATTTAGATAAGTAAAGAAAACTAGGTCAATGGAAAGAAAAATAAACGACACAGGAGATTTTGCAGTGTTCTAAAAATGATAAAAGTGTCACAAAAACAAATGAAGTGGGAACACTCTGCGATTGAGAACACAGGATTAAAAATCAGAAGATTCACATCCTAGCTTGGCTATAAGTATGAATGGTCTTAGGCAAATTGTACAGTGTAGTTGTGTTGAATCTCATCTGTGAAATGGGGATGGCAACATCCATCTTGTAGCGATGTTAATCAAAGAAGACAGAGTATGTGATGGCACCTTGAAACCTGCCAAGTGCATTAGGAATGTTGGCTCTCATTGTGACAGGTGCCAGGATGTTCAGGCGCTGATTTCCAATTGCTTTTACAAAGACAAAACAGTAGCACAGGGAGTCACCACCCCTGCACGGTATACTGGCCCCTAAAATGTATCTGTTGCTTCCTGATGATGTTATCAATCTTTAGGGGGAAGGAACTTATTGATTTGTTTCCCTTAGAAGTGCTTCTGTGAATTGATCTGGCTGTTTAAATGCTGCAGGCTTGCTAATGCCTCTGCCTTCCCCAGCTGTGGTTGGAAATGATCCTGCTGCAGGGAAAAGGCCGGATCATTCTGACATTCTTCACTCTGATCTGGCTCCTCCAGGTCTGAACAGCCACTGAGCTGATGCTTAACTCCTGCAGGGTTGTGTTACTCAAAACAACATCAGTAATCTCAGAATGTAGTTCTGTCCAGAGCAGAAATTGGGACTAGAGGCAATTGGTATGCTCATGTTTCTTTTCCTTGTTTAAAATATCCAAAAAGAAAAGAGCAAAACATATCATATTGTCCCCAAATAATTAAGCCATTTCCATATTTTTCCATTCTAGACATAGGTTTAGGGAAGCTGCAGAACTACTGGATAAAATGCATGGCATTTTGGACCTGTGTTTCTGGTGCTTACTCTCTGAGCACCTTCAAGCAAGTCATTCATTCCCCTCTCATCAGAGTTTCTACATCTGGAAAATGGGATAATAACACCTACACACTGTAATAACATGCACTATTATGGAACTGCGCAATATAGCAGGGTCTGGACTCATAAATGATCTTGGTGAAGTACAATCCATTTATTACCTAGCACATACGTCCCAGACCCTCAGACTGAAAAACATTGGCTTCTCTGATCAGCCTACTGCAACACTTACCAAAATGGGCTGGCAACGGTGCTGGGGAAGAGGTACCTCTGCTCCTAGGAGAAATTCTTGGCCCACAAAGAGGAAGGACTTGATGATGTAATCTCTGTCATCTGGGGCCAACCTCCTCCTAAACTCAATCTCATTTGGCTGCTCTGGTTGTCCTCCTGTTAATTAAGCACTCAAGAAATCTACTTGAAAAAGGAGTGGAAAAGGAGAGGAGAAAGTTTTCTGAGCCGTGGTATAGCATTTAAAGTTAACCCATGGGAGCTCATCGATTCCCAGAGCACTGCAGAGGTGCTTCTGTTTCCCCCATCTCCTTCAACCAAGTAGACACCTGACACTCAGTAAGTACTAGCTGGTGCTAGGATGTGATTTAGGACCTGCACAAGACAACAAAAGGCTCTTGCATGTGTGATCACTTATGGGACTGCACCATTCCTGCCTTTGGGCACACTCTAGAGCCGTATGTGCTTGTGAGGAAGCTTGTATTCTCTAATATATGATTGTACCCAAGATCGTGCCCAGATACTGCAGACAGAGTGGTCTCCTGGGTGAGGCTGAACTGAGTTCAAGTATAATTCCAGCCTTCCTGCTTCCAAACTATGGGAACTTGAGTGAACTGCTTCATCTCTTTTGATCTTTATTTCCTTATCTCTCAGATGAGGTGGTCATAGTGATCACTTCATAAGGTTGTTTCCAAGTTAAATGAGTTTGTAGCATAAAATGCCTCCCTCTCCCCCAGCCAGTATACTTCAGTTGCCTGGGTGACAGTTCCTGTTGCAGTTCTGGTTGCTTCTGCTTCTTAGAAACAGCTAGTCACTGTGATGCATATCATAAGAACCAATCAAACACAGCCAAGAACTCTATCTCTGTACCTTCTCTTTGCAACTCCATAAAAACCTCCCTCCCTGGGCCTTCCAGGCTTGACATTTTTATAAGGATTGATTCCTTGTCAGTACCCATTTGACATTAAACAAATCTGTCTCTAAATCCTGGGTGTCTTTTTGGTGTTTCTTCTTGCCATTGCAAGATGATGCCTGTAAAGCACTTAGCATCTACATCAGAACATGACACACCCCAAAGAGAAGTTACTGACTGGTTAGTACTAGGTTTTCTCATGAAGGTAAGGCATGTTTCTAGACCTCTAGACCTGTGCACAGGGGTTATCCACTGGACACATACTCCCCTTAGTCCACTTCTTCAGAGGGTTGTTTTACATTCCGTTTTAAAGTTTTTGGACAAGTAGAGATGATACTGACATGAGTTTGCAAGAGGACACAGGCTACATTTTGAGCAGTTGAAGATATCTGTGTCTTGATAACCTAGGAGTCTTCTACTCAGAAAGTTTCTAGGTAGTGGGAAAAAAATCACACAAGGTACTATCTTATAGTTACTTTTTTAAGTGGAACCATCCTTCAGTACTGTGAGCACTAGGATCAGTTAGGACTTGTTTTCACATCACTTTAAAGAAAAATCTGTTGTTGGAGATCCCAGTAATCACAATTGTGCCATCATGGATAATGCCCAAGTGCATCAACATTACCCAGGGGAATAAAAACCTTAAGCAAATATTTTACTAATGGTGTTGTGAAATGATTGTAGACTTTGATGACAACCGACCTGAATTATCTAACTCATCTGCCACTTACTGGCTCTTTTTAAAAATCATCTAGATTCCTCCATGTTTGCATATGCAACAGGCTGGAACGTCATCTTCACACCCCAGTCTATCTGGGGACTCCCGCTCAACATTCAACTCTAATGTCAACTCTTTCATGATGTCTCAGACATTTAAGATAATGGTTCACTTGTCTAGCACAGACCAAACAATTACCAGTGGAATAACTCTATGGGTTTTTCTATAGAATCACTATAGAGTGACAGAGCAGCCCTAATCCAAACTGTGGTTCATCAGCCCAGGCACCTTTTATTTTGTTGCTCAGCCATCCCTCCCAGTACTGCCTTTGCTTGTGCAGCTGATGATGGTTCATAACCTCCATGTCTGAATTCTAGCCCACTGCAGAAAGGAAAAGTAGTTTAGGACAAGCAGCTTTTTTTTCTAGTGCATGATCTGGAAGTGGTATATGTTATTTCCACTCACACCCCAGTGGCTAGAACTTAGGCACAAGGCCACATCTAGGTTTAAGGGAAACTAGGAAACGTGGTCTCTATCTGAATGGCCATGAACCAGAGGGGCACAAAATGAAGGGGACTAACTGAGAAGAAAGTATTTCTGAGGGGACAGTTAGCATCCTGAGGGGGAAGTCTGCTATAATATTCCTTACCATTCCAGGCACCAAATACTATGCAGCCATTAAAAATAGGCTGATCTATGGATCTAATAGGAAATTATTTGGAGGATATAAGTTAAATAATAAAAACCTGTGAGCCCAGCTACTCAGGAGCCTGAGGCAGGAAGATAAAACACTTGAGGACAGCTTGGGTAAATTAGTGAGACCTTGTCTCAAAATTTAATAACTAAAAGGGGTTTGGAGATGTAGCTCAGAGATAAATCACCCCCGAGTTCAATCCCTAGTGTTGCAAAATAAAAAAAAGTTATAAATAAAAGTATAGAAAATACGTACAAGGCAATGACATTTGTGCTTCCATACGAGTATTAGTCCATTTTCTGTTGCTGTAACTGAATACCATGGACTGGTAATATATAAAGAACATAAGTGTATTTGGTCTATGATTCTGAAAACTAAGAAGTCCAAGGCAGACAAGTTGCATGTGGGGAAGTCCTTCTTATTGGGGAGGACTCTAGAGAATCCTGAGGTGCTACAGGGCCCCACATCCTGAGACACAGCAATCTATCACTGATTCTTCCTCCTCTTCCTGTGAGATTAGTCCTATTGGATTAGGTCTCATTTAGTCTAAACTACCTCCCTAAGGTCCCACCTCCAAATACCATCAAGTTTCTACCCTCTTCATACCTCATCATGCAGACTATATTTCAATATGAGTTTCAGTGGGGACATTCAAACTATAGGTATGTATATATACCTATGGCACTATATCCCAGGGAATAAAAACCTTAAACAAATACAGTACATTACCAACAGTGTTGCAGAATAATTATGGACTTAATGACAACAGACTTAAATTATCTAATCTACCTGACTCTTATTGGCTCTTTTTAAAAATAATTTAAATTTCTCTAACTTTACATATCATATATACATACAGAGAAAGAAAGAGAGAGAAAGTTTCACAGGGATAAAAATACTACTAATACTTGTTACTTTGGAGACACAGAAGTGGAAAAGAGATATATTTTTTACTAAATAAAGTTTTCAATCATTTGCATTTTTATTGTTACCCATGCAATTTTTTAAAATATTAAAATCACTGTATTACACAGACACGTTTTTATTGCTTATTGCAGGCTAGTTTTCTACAAGTAGATGTAAATGGCATGGAGACTGTCTTATCCAATTCTAGGGCTAACAGTGGACAGTCCCTCCAAAGGCCAAGTGACTAGATGGGTCTCTCTCCTCCTAAGTAAAAGCCTTCTGAACCCCACAACTGTCTGAAAGCCAGAAAATCACCTCCTCAAAGTGCCACTTGTATCCTAGGTAGCCGTCCAGGCCAGTATCCTCTGTACTTCTCAAAGACCTTAATATGAGACATAAAACCAACCACATTTTAAGGTGGCCTACCTTGATTTTTGCCTGCTGAAAATTTGGTCTTTTGAGAATTTTCTAAAAAATGACCTGCTTGTGTAGAAGAAAGTCCCAGCATAAACAGATAAATGACCTCAAACATTTTCAAATATCCTTTAAGTTTGACTTCTTTTCCTTAAGGCAAGGATGATCCCAGAGAGGAACTGCCCTATCTGATTGTTCCAACATGTGGTTGTATGGGCTGTTAAGATGTCTGAATATTTTAATAGCTCTCCCAGGTTTCAGTAGCAAGGTTGAAAAAAAATTACTGCAGTGTCAATCAAAGGCTTAAGAATTTTTTTGTCTATTTTGTATTAAATCAACATTGGAAAACGTACAAGCTCTCTAGCCGCCAAAGTGAAAACTGGTTAAGAAAACAGTAAATTTTTTGCTCTCTTTTCTCTCTGATAATTTATGTTGCCTTGTTTTAAGACTAAGACAGAAGATGTACATGAATTATATGTATAGGAAATCAAAGACATTACGGAGAAAGACAAAGAAATGATGAGTTTCTCATATTTGTTTTTTAAAGCAGTTGAGATGTATTGACATAGTAGAAAATCTACCATTTTAAGTGTGCGATTCAGAGGGCTCTGGTATATTGACAACACTGTATAACCATTTCATCTTGTAGCTCCAGAAAATTTTCATCCACCCCCTCTGCCCTTGCTACATTTGCCTGTGGCATAAGCAGGAAGGCTAAGAGCAGTGCTGAGTTTTAGGCTGTAGCAGTGACCCCTCCTGATGGGACTTTGGGTCAAAGGGGGCGGGGTTTGGACCTCAGCTCAGGCACTTACAGCTTTGGAATCCTAACTCAGTTGCTCAGCTTATCTATCACTTAGATTTTTTTTCATCCATTAAATGAAACAATAACATTTACCCCCAGGAATCTTCAAAGACTATAATAGACAACAAACGTAAAACAGCTAGCAGAGTACCTAACACATAGTAAGTACTCCAAAAAGCACAATATCTTATGTCTCAAACAAATCGGGTTTATGTTCCGCTTTTGCCCAAGGTGGCCCTGCCACTGTGGCTTTAAAGAAATTAAGTTTTACGCCCAGGCTCTTCCTGTTCTAGAAATCACCACTTAAATCATCTGAGAAGTCATCTAGCAAACCGTCATCCACTAGGTTCCCTAATAAAATTATGTCCAGGTAAGAGGCCTTTATTTCCCCTTGATGTCTGACTTTCCCCAGAGGGAGGTCTTTGACATCAAACACATGGCCAAAGTAACATCCTTGTTCAATCACTTGGCCTTGGGATATTGTAACAAACCAAATAGCTTCAGGTTCAGACAAAAGAAAATTTAAGCAACAGCTAGGTAAATGCAGAATTCCTCTCCTCTGAGGGGTGTGTGTGTGTGTGTGTGTGTGTGTGTGTGTGTGGCATATGTGTTAAGAAATTGAGCTTGAGTTGGATCCTTGCTTCCGTGTTGTTAATGGCACGACCTTAGGCAAGACCTCACAGCTTTGGGGTTCAGTGAAAGGAGGAAGAAGGAAAGCACCACCGCTTCACGGAGGGCTGCTCTCTGTCCCGCTTCATCCCAGTGCCAAGCTCATGTGAACCCCTTACAAACACTGAGGGAATATGAAGGCCCAGGAAAACCTTTATATCTCCTTGCACATCCAATTGTCATCTCCTCCTAGGTGGTGCTATTTAAAATCCCAGAGTTCTTTTTGTTCAGCGTTGAGGGTTTGTTTCATTCTATTTTGTCCTTTGAAAGAACATGTCATATGAAGATAATTACATGTTCTGATCCACATGAAAAGTTCTTAAAATCAGAGCTTCTCAGACAGACAGAATACTTTGCTATTATCAACTAGCTGAGAGCTCTTCACTTTGTGTGTGTGTGTGCCTTAGACCTCTTGGCAATCTTGTGATGATCCACACATGCCTTCTCAAAGTAACTTTGTTGTGGTCTAGGGAACTGAATCGAAGAGAGCACTGAACTACATTCCCAGCCCTTATTTTATTTTTGCAACTGTCCTGCTATGTAGCCCAAGCTCGAACATGCAATACTCTTGCCTCCGACTCCTGGAAAGCTGGAGTTATGTGTGCTACCATGCCTGGCTCAAAATAACATTTTAAATGCAAAACACAAAATATGGCTGTGAGGAAGTTGTGGACATGTTGGTCAAAGGATACAAAATTTCAGTTAAGAGGAATAAGGTCAATATATATATGACACTGTGACTGTAGTTGATAACAGTGCACTATATTTTTGAAAACTATTAAGAGAATAGGTTATAAATGTTCTCACCAAAAAAAAAAAAAAAAAAGATAAGTGGGCTGGGGGTGTAGCTCGGTGATAAAGTGTTGTCTAGCCTGAGCTCCATCCTCAGACAAAAAAGTATGTCAAGTGATATATATGTGAATTAGTTCAATCTGGCCTGTCCATAATGTATACATATTTCAGAACAACATATTATACATGATAAATATACAAGTTTTGCTAGCTTTTAGAAAATTAAATAAAAATAATTTTAGAGATCTTGGGGGAGGGAGGTTGCATAGGACTACAGAAGAAGCCAATTAAAACAAATTTATCTAAAATAATCATAAGCTTTGCTGTAGAAAGGTATATGCTCTTTATTAATGCTTAAGTAAGACATATTGGCTGGTTGAATAGTTACAATTTTAAACTAATAATAAACGTAAACTATATATCAATATAGCTACAAAACATCTAATGTAAAAATACATGATTTCCGTTGTTGACAAAGTCACAGGTACTGATAATGACAGCTGTAGTTGTGTTACCTACTTTCATTATTTAAGAAAACGCTAAATTTCATATAGAGGTCTTCCCCCAACTCTACCCATGAACCCCAGGGTTAAGAGCTCCTAGAGTAGCCAGGCACTATGGTGCAGTCCCATAATCCTATCACTCTGGGAGGCTGAGAAAAGAGAATCACAAGTTTGAGCAGAGCCTGGGCAATTTAGCAACTTAGCAAGACCCAGTTTCAAAATAAAAACAGGGTCGACACAGTGTGACAGCCCTGGATTCAATCCCTAGCGCCAGAAAAAAAAATCCTAAATTAAACCGAAGCTAACATGATCTAAAATGCCTACCATGGTGATGCGGACACAATTTCCAACAATTCTGCTAATAGCTTAATGATGTCACAAGTCTTGGCACTGTTTTTTACTTCCCAACATGGAAATATTACTGGGTGAAGACATCCAGACATTATATATAATACATTATATATGCACATTATACATTGTATATCCACACATAGAACATCCACCCTGCCATCAAGGAAAATGAAGGTGGGCTTTGGTCGTCTGCACCACCCACCTGTCATGGTGGTGATAAGTCTAGAGGCTGACACCCGTTCTGTCAGCTGACCATGTGTGTTCTTCCTAACTGTAGCTGTTCTTTTCCCTTTCATGTCCCAAGGCCCTGGCTACTCTTTGTCTTATTTGCGCACCACAAAGAGACCATGGGATGAACATGTGTTGCTTGGAGGAAACATTCTCCCTCTTCCTGGAAATCTGCACAATCTGCTCCCTTTCAGGCCTTGACCTTGGCTATGGATTCCCATCCTACTGCAGCTCCTCCTGTGGTCCTCTAACACTCACCTGCCTTTTGAGATCTCCTCCTGGGTCTGCTAGTATGTAAACCTGAGGACTAGCGTGAATTTTTTCCTGTGCAAGATGTAAAGTACAATGGGGACCAAATGTGAGCTCTGGAGACAAACTGGCTGTCGCTGGATTCCTGCTGTAAGAGTTGTAGCCCTGGGAAAATTACTTAACCCATCAATGCCTTGATTTCCTCATAAGACAAAATGGGAATAGTGCTTTTCCCCTCGCTGTAGTCATGAGGACTAGCTGCACTAAAGCTTAGAAGTTTTTACAGTGCCTGGCATATAGTGAGCACTCAATGAATATTAGTAAGGACTACTTGGAGCCCTTGGCTGATTTTAGTCTGTTACTATCCACCCTCACCAAAGTTCACCAGTTCCAACCTTTGCACATTCACTCATATGCTATGTTCCTGGACCACTGACTTAAGAGACAACGGAGAGTTTTTGTGATGTTCTGAGGCCTGAGCTAGAGAAGTCAAGAAAGGATCCAAGAATTTCATCATCATTGATATCATCATCATCATCATCATATCTGACACTTGCTGAAAACTTATTGCTCTGCCAGGTATTTATAGGTATAATGCTTCTTTAATCCCCTCAGCAACCTCTCTGCCTGTATTATTTTTGTTCACATTTGTTTTTGATGAATCAGGATCACCAGGATTAAGTTATTTGCCATCCCGTTACATAGACCCCCTCCCCAAATTGAAGCTCCACTTTATCTAGCCAAGGATTACCGTTCTGACTTGAGCCACAGAAAAGCATCTGGAACGAATTTTGGACAGCTACTACTTGCTGGGTGCTCAGCTCCCCTCTGAAGCCATATCGCTTCTCTGCACTGGGCCATTCTAAAGAGAACTTGGCTTCAGGTACGTATCTGGCACTGGCTCAGGCAGCTTTTGTGAAGTCACATGTGGTCTACAAGTTGCCAAGAAAAAGGATGCCTTGATGAGCCAAAACGCAAATTCCTTAGGAGAAGAAAAGTGAAAGTGAGCTTGTTCACACTGTGCAGTGCTCCAAGGAAATGACACAATGTGAGAGACACAGTGTCCTACCACTAGGCCGCATCAGATTACAGGGACAGAATTTTGCATTTGATCTTAAACTCACCTCCCAACAGTTTGCTTCTTGGGTCAGTAAGAGAAGCAGAGGTGACCCAAATTAAAAAGAAAATAATATTGGAAATACTCCCGCCAGGTGCTTCCAGACATTTTCAGTGCATTCCCTTGGGAAGCTGGGGTGGTTTCTTCATCAATCCCAAGTTCCCCTTTTCCTAAAGACAAGTCCCTGAAAGTCGACCAAAGTTAAGCGAAGGGAATTTGGGGACCTTTGCCCAATTTATTAATACATGAGAGTATTTATAGGGGATTTACTGGAGTTTCCAAAAACTCTTCTGTGGCTACTTGATTTTCCCTCCTTTAAAAAATTCTCTCTCTCCACCTCTTATTTTCTTTCCTTTGCTAGTCTTGCTGTCTGCAGAATTCCTATCCCACTGGCCAGCCCATCAGCCCACAGAAATGTACCAGGGGCTCAATGCCAAAAAAAAGGCTAATCTTCCAAGCCCAAGGCTACGTTATCTGGGCTTTGAATGCTCTTGTCAATAAATGTATGCTCTCAGGCCAGGGATGTAGCTCAGTGGCTGAGCACCTGCCTGGAAAGCTCAAGGCCCTGAGTTCAATTCCTGGTACCAAAAAATAAATGAACAAACAAATAAATAAATAAATATAAATGTATGCTTTCTATTTTCATTCTCTTTAACCTTCTAAAGTTATATTTACAACCAAAGACTGGGGCCAAAGGGATTTGGCAATTGCTGACATTTTAGACTAGCACAATTAATGGCATGGTTTATAAGTAATATCATCTGGGAGAATTTATTGAGGGGCATTTTGAGATGACATTTTTAAAATACTCTTTAAAAGCCTCTAGAAAGATGACTAGAAGTTTGATATGACCCGAAGGTGTGAGATTTCTGAATGAATCTGTCTGTTGACATGCAGGCCAAGTCTATGTCCTTTGGTGAGAAGCCCTGGTAAATTCAAATCAGATCAGCTGCTACTCAGGTCAAAGAAGGCAGACTGTGACCTCCCCCTAAACAGGGGCTATTGAATGGTTTATTGATAAAGCCCTGGGAGATGCTAAAGGAAGCACTGAAGCACACAGGCTTCTACTTGGAAAAGGTGGCCTGGTCAACCAGTCTAAGGAATGGTAAGAGTGCCTTGTGGGGCTATTGTGGTTAGGATCAATATTTGCAAGAGAAAACAATATAATACAGGACACATATTTTATAAGATTATTTATAATAGTCACCCAAAGAATCATATACAAGAGAGTACAGAGCTATCCACATACTAAATACCAAAGAATCTTGCCAAGGGTCTGGATCCCATGGAAATGTCCTGCACGAGTCCAGCTGAAGACCTAGAGTCCATAACAATGCCTCCCTCAAATCCAACTGGAGGCCTAGAACCCATGACAATGTCTAATGCAGGCCTGTTTCCAGATCTGTGCTGGGAAGCCCCAAAGGTCAATGGTGGAATCTAGAAAGTCTGTGCCAGCGGGATGAAGGATCTGGGCTAGCAGGCTGAGGGATCTGCACTAGAGCCAGGAAGTAACACTCAAGATAAGAACCAGAGCTCCCCTGAAAAGTACCACAGCCATCCTCAGCAACAGTGAGGTCCCAAGCTCCTCCGATGATCAGGATATCTGTGTTCCCATCAGGAAAGCCAACATGACAGGCTTCTCCAGGAGACTGAGTAGTGCACCATCTTCCCCTCTGGAGCCAAGAAGCGATGCTCAAAGTGAGGACCAGAGCTCCCCCAAAGTGAATCAAAGCTATTTTCAGTGCCAACAAGGTCCCAAGCTCCTTAGAGGATGAAAACAGTGAAGTTCATCAGGAAAGCCAGCATGACAAGCTCCTCCAAAAGAACCAACAGCCTCTGCCAGGTCCCATCAGCTTTCCTCAGTTCCCAACAGTTTCTTTATTTCTTTTCCAGGTCTGCCTCTTATGCTGCTGGTCCCCAGGTGGGCCTCCCAAGCCCAGCACCATGTTTACTCAGTTCAGCTGGGTGTTACAAGTTGACCACCAGTGACAACTGGTGGTCAGGGATTGTGGTGATGACCCCTTTCTTCTAAAAAAGGATCACTGCTCCTGCCAGGCACCACACATACACACATACACATACATACACACACACACACACACACACACACACACACACACCTGTTCCCAACCTAGTATCAATTCTGGAACTCTCCCAGTGGGTTTCTTACAGTGCAGTTCAATTGTTCTTATAGCCCCTCTATAGCTTGTTAAAGCTGGGCCCCACATCCAGAGTCTCTGATTCAGTAAGGCTAGGGTAGAATGGAAGAATTTATATCTGAAAATACCCCAGTGATGCTGATGCTGCTGGCCAGGGAACCATACTTTGGGAATCCCTGGTAAAATGAGTGGGCAAGCTCTGCCATCAGATTTCCTGGGTATAAAAGCTGGTCCCATCATTCCTAAATCCAGGGCTTCTAAACCCATTAAACCTCTCTGTTCTCTCCACATTCTTCTCTTGTTACAAAACAAAAAAAGAAGAAGAAGAAGGGTAGGAATTGGACCTGCTTTGTGATCTTATTTGGGGGCGTAGATGAGATAATGCATGAAAGCACAGCCTGTTACATGTAGTGGTAAATTCCTAAATTCTAGTGGTGTTATTTCCCCCAAACACACTAGTGCTGCAGAGCTGTCTTAAAGCCCACAGCCCTGAGCCGCTCTGATCCAGCTGCCCGTGTAGGCATTCTTAGATGTCTCTGCTGCCACAGTCTGTGGGGCTTAGGGAGGCTGTACCTCCTAGATATCACTGGATGCCACGGGTCCTGCAGGCTCCCACACAAAATCCGCACTTCCAAGTCCACCCTGAAGACCAGTATCCAAATCCCACCTGAGACACCATGGGCTCACAGTTGAAGCTTCAGCACCATGTGGACAGTTTTGTCAACATCTGGTGCTTCTTTGCTTCCAGTGACTGAGAAACAAGCACCAAGAGACAAATCCAGTCTGCCAACCCAAGTACTAAATTTTAGGTTTGGATGCATGGGTTTAGATGCCCAACCCACCGAGATCAACCGAGCCAATGCAGGCTCTTTCTGCTGAGTACAGTTTTCTCTGTTCTCCCTTAATATCTCCAAATTTACAAAAACAAGCAAGCCAAAATAGAATCAAGAAAAATCCAGAAGAGTTCAATTGCTTAGACTTGCTTTTTGTTTTTATTATCAACAATCAAGTTAATGGTACACTCTTGGAAAACTATATGCACATGTAGAAATATTTCCCTTTTAAATAGAAGCATTCATTATAACACATATAAATAAATTTGAAAATCTGAAACATAATTTATGATGATTATGTTCACATAGTCCAACGAGAAGAAAAGAGTAAACCAGACAGACATGCACCTGTTAACAAAAATATATACCATTGTCTGAACCGTGGTCTCTCTAAACACAAAGGAATTGAACCCGTGAGAACCTTATTACGCCATAGAGACACACCATAGAGACTACAAGAAGGAAAAACATACGGTCACGTAGGAGACGGTCTGTACTGATATTAACACGATACAATTGAGTCACAGAACACAGTTGTAGAAAGACACCAAAAAAGTTAAAGCCTCAACATTCAACTAATATCTATAGTTTGTGCCTTTTAAAATAAAAACAAAAGAAAAAAAAATTCCAACAGAGATGTCTAAAACTGCGCAAAGAATGGAATCATCAATATACAGTCCATCCACCCTACAGGATGTGAGTCCAGTTCGGATCATCCAAACAGAAATGCAAACCAAGACACTTCTGCAAACGTGTGTGTGCCTTTCCTTGCTCGGTAGATTTCTCTGCAGCCGGCGAAGTGGACTGCAATTGACTCCAATCCAAAGCAATGCCAAAAAGTTCAGTAAAAAGCTGGTGGAAGAAGAAGAAGAAAACGCCGGTGGGGGTGTTGGGAGAGGAAATAAAGGAGACTTGAGAACTAGGAGACACAGTTTGCAGAGTTTGTGGATGAAAAGGCATCTCATGTATAGGGCATCTTTCAGGGCCAAGAGGCTGCGGAGAGTCGGGCTGGGAGTTGCAGCGGTGTGAGATTCAGATGCGCTAATGGCTGGACGATGTGCGGCGCGGTGGGGACAGGCAAGCGGCAGGAGAAAGTCATTTTGGCTGCCAGGACAGTCTGAGCCGGTCGCCGCCGCGCTGTGGCCGGAACTCGAGGACACGAGGGGAAGGGGGCTGGGAAGGCGTCCCTAGTCTCCCCAGAAGAGGGGCCCCAGTGAGTCCTGCTGTCAGGAGCCCTCGAATGTAGGGGTTCAGGAGACTGAGCCCTCAAGACCGACCACCAGCCGCAGCTTCTCCCCACGCGCCCCTTCGCTCTGTCTTTTTTGTCCATCTCGGATCTTTTAAATCTCTCTGGTTTTTCTAGGTGGTTGCTGCCCTCTGAGTTTTTATTTTTAATAGTCTTCCTTGTCTTTTTCAAAGCAAGTCACTGAGTTGGCTGCGGCCCTCCCATCTCCCCCTGTCTGCTGCTCGGCCGGCCGCAGTCCCGAGCCCCCGAGGCAGGCGCGCACCGACCGCGGCCCCGGCCCCCTGCGAGCCCGGGTCCGGCCGCCGCTCCCGCCGTCCGCAGGCGGAGCTCTGGTCTGCTCAAGCCCGAGGCAGGCGCGCGGCCAGGGCCATTTTGTGGTGTTTTGTTGTTTCGCTTTGTTTAGGGTTGAGGAAGGGGGTAGGAGTGGGGTTGAAATGGGGGCGACGTCGTTTTCTCGGCATTCGTATCTCGATGTTAGGCCCTCGAGGAAAAGGCCGCGGCAGCAGCGGCGGCAGCAGCCTTGGGCCTGCCCGCTTGCCCGCTCGCCCGCCGCCGCCGCCGCCGCAGGATCCCAGATCAGAACATACTGCTCTTCACTAAGGCGGCTTTGGCACCGTTGGGTCTTTGGAGCGAAGATAGGACGCTGGCGAAGGGGCCCCCGAGCGAATCCGGGATGGAGGTGATGGGGCCGGGGCCCGGAGCCCAGCCTTGTCCGGG
>NW_004955443.1:5794418-5938403 GCF_000276665.1 Chinchilla lanigera | reverse complement strand
AGCTGGGGGTGGGGTTGGGAGTGGGGCCGGGGCCGCCGGTGCTGTCCGGGTCGGTGCTCTTGGCCTCCTTGCTCTCGTCGTCCCGGGAGGAGTCGGACTTCTTGCCCGAGGAGCCGTTCTTGGCCGCCGCCGCCGCGGCCGCCGCTGCGCGTTCCTGCTTGCGAAACTTGGCGCGGCGGTTCTGGAACCACACCTGGCCCCAGAAGGGAGGAGAGGTGATGAAGCAGGGAGAGGAAAAAGAAAGAAAGAAAGAAAGAAAAACAGGAAAGAAAAGTGGCCTTTAAGGAGGCCCAAGTCCCTTTTCCGATGGACTTCACACCTGTTCCCGGCCGCAGTCTCCATAAACCACGAGCACCACGGTGCGCAACCAGCCCACCACCTCTGCCCTCCGTGTTGCTAGTGCACATCTTTGGGGAATCTTTCTCAGGGCGCCAGCATGCCAGAGAAAAGGCACCTTCCAGCAGAAGTAAAAAGGCCACAGGCTGCAGGGAGACCCTCAGTTGGAAGCTTTTTTGGGTGTGCCTTAGCTCAGTCTGCTTCTTGAGCAACCCCAAATTGGCCATCCACCCCCTAGGCCTCAGATTTCAAGTTCAATTTGAATTAGTAGAACGAAGGTTTGGTGCCGGCTGCTCATCTTTGGCCTGTGGGCCTGAAGCGGGAAAGATGAGCCATTCAGAGAGGGGCTGTGAACTGCTCGGGAGCGCACCTTTGTTCCTAACAGGTTAGGCAAACTGCGGTTCCTGACCTTCCTGGGGCCCTTTGATACAAATCTGATACAAATCACAGTTTCCGGAAAATGCACCTATAAGCCACGGAGCCAGGTAACAAGCGCTGGAGGTAGGAGGCATGTGGAAAAAGTACGTACAACTCGAGGGACAGTCTGCACTCTTCCCACATGGCGCTTCCTGTCTCCGAAAGTCGTCGTTTGCTTTCTCGTACCAAGCCCCCTGAATGCCTCCGCTCCGATGGGAAACACTTTGCAGCCCTGAATAAATCGCCAAGAGTGCGCGCTCTGAACCTTCCTAGAGCTCACAACCACACCTAGTCCGACCTCTTAAACCACCTCTGGGCTCCCTGGCCTTTTTCAGGCGAAATCCCGGGATTTCTTTCAACAGCAACCCCCAACCCTCATCCCAACCCTGCAGGGAAAGGTGCGGTGGAGAAGGGTCAGTTTCGGGGCTCGGGTACCTGCACTCGCGCCTCAGTGAGATCGATCTTCAGGGCCAGCTCCTCCCGGGTGTAGATGTCAGGGTAGTGAGTCTCAGCGAAGACCCTCTCCAGCTCTTTGAGCTGCGCACTCGTGAAAGTAGTGCGGATGCGCCGCTGCTTGCGTTTCTCATTGAGGCCGCCGTGGTCGGTGAAGAGTTTGTACGGAACTAGAGGGTGACGGAGACAGGGAGTTAGCAGCGCACCGGCTGTGGAGCGCGAATGCGGATCCCCCAAGGTCAGGTCACCCGGGAGCAGCTACAGACACTCGAGTGCAGGCTAGCAGAGAGGAGCTGCCGAGAAAAACCGAAGAAATTAGTTATATACTGAAACAGGGGCGCAAACTTCGGGCTTTGGCAGGGTCCCTTCTGCCGCAAGTGCATTTGAGCGCGTTGAAATAGAGCATTGGAGACAGCTTGAGGCCCGGGACATGGGATAGTGTTTTCAGTAGGAAAACAGTCCAAAAACATCAGTGGGAATATCAGGGAGCTAAGGAAGAAGTTACCAAACACTCCCACTGTTGTAACTTTTCAATTCTCAGAAGTTAACGCGGCCCAAAAGTTGGGGGAAAGTGCTGCAAAAAGTAATAAATTAAAGAAACGATCATAAAAATGACCAGCCAAAGAGGTGTGAGCCGCTGTCGGTTCTTAAAAAAAGAGACAGTGCCAGTAATGAGCTTTACTCTTTGTTATTTAATTATTTTCTAAGCTTTACGTCTCATCGCAAAGTAAATAAATTATGCCTATCATTTTGGCAGCTTAAGATAATTTTGTTGGCGGTTCGGGTGTGACTAGGATAGTGTAACCCTGTAAGTGAATTACCCCTCCCTGCAATCGCTTCTAACGTGATAAATTCTTTCATTTGTGTAAGCAAATTTCGTTTGGTAAATACTAAACACATTTCCATTTTCAAATGCAATCAAGGCTTCCTATATACGAGAGGAAAGGCGGCTTCCTCCGCTGAGAGAGCTGGCGGTCCTTACCTGCGGCGTACGGACTGCTCTGGTGGTCCCTGAGGGTGCCGAGGCTGCAGGATCCCGGCGTGAGGGACGGGCAGCCGGACGTGGCCCCAAAAGTGGTCCTTATCGGGTTATACTGGAAGCCACTGGCCTGGCTGCAGGAACTGAAGTCAGCATAGGCTGAAGCCAGGCTCGAGGTGTCCATCCCAGCCATACAGGACTCGTAGGCAGAGGAATTGAGGTAAGAATATTCCATTTTATACATTGAAAAGGTTCTGGATGGCTCAGCCAAGTGGAAAAATGAAATAAAAAATGGATATGGAGAAGGTGGCTGGAGTGGGGAGATGTGCACAGCTCAACGCCTGCCTCCAAACTGGCCTCCTTACTACCAGCAGAGCCTAGTTTTATGAAAAAGCCTCCTATGAGATGCCTTGTCTGAGGTCTCTAGAGCATATAGTCCTCATAATAAACTTGGCTCTTTCCACTTGGACAATAGCAAAGCGGTTGGTCTTATTGCTGGCGCTTTTTACATGACAATAACTCATCCGTCTATTGGGCTGGCACTGGGGAACTGAGCTGTCCAACCTCCCTATCATTGATTCCTGCATCTCTAATTAGAATTTAATACCACACCATTACGCACTGAGCCCCTGATCCTCCCTTCTAACCAGCTCCCTGCCCTTTAATTCAATCACACTACTTGGAAATAATGAAAGTTGGGTGACGATTCTCCCTGATCCAATTTCCCCAAGCTTTTAAGCCTTTTTAACTGATCATATACCTTAGGCATAAATTGAGATAGTGTGTGTGTGTTGTCCCCCTTCTTGGTCCTCTTTTTCTTTTTTTTCTTGGTTAGGGAGAAGAAACCTTGATGTCATAGAAAACCTGTTTTGTAAGAGTGTTACACGCTCAATTTAACAACAAGCCTACCCCCCGAAGTGCATGAAATGTTATAAAGGACTTCCCACTGGTGAGACTCAAGCACCCTGTAACATAGAGTAAGTGGGCCACAGGGGTTTATGTGAATGATAAGCAGATTTTTTTCAACTACACCTGGTATAAAGGGTGAAAAAATATACAGACGTATTTCTTATCAATTGTATTTCTCCTTGCAGCTTAATGTGCTTTGGAGAGACAGGGAAATATGGTCGCTTAAAAAATAAAAATAAATTAAAATTTAAAAATCTAAGCAAAGCTCTCAAATGTCAATATCTGGATTCTCAACCGACTGAGTCCTTCCAGCTCAGCGCGGTGTCTATCTGCACTAGCGCAGGTTTGCACCCCGTGGGTTTGGAGGTTCCTTGAGATTTTCCTTTTAATGACGCAGTACCTACCAAGGCAGCATGAAGTGCACCCAAGTGGGTCTCCTCTCCCACCCCTCTCCTGGGCTCCCCGTCTTCCCACCACCACTTCCACTTATTTTGGGTGCCCAAAGTCTCCCACACTCTCAGAGCTGCTCAGAGAGGTTTGCTACGGTCTGCCCCATAGGTTTGCAGACTACACGGAACGAAGCCCTTGCCGTTTAAATGCCCAAGGAAAGACTCCAGGCCGAGCACCTTCCTTCTCCGATTCTGCAGGCTCTTGGGTGCTGCCAGCGAGGCTCAGACGAGGAGTTAGACGTGATTTGTGGACCTCGGTGGCCGCATGATTTAAGCGGAGGGTAATTTTCATTTGGTTCGTTAGACTCAAGCAGAAGAAGGGAAACTATTTCATTAAATCCTTCCTCTCGGTGGACAAGAGGGGGAATGCTTAGTTGAATCGCCGTGTGGTGTAAACAAACCCTGGATATTTTATATGAATTAAATGTGTAGATAATTAGTTTTATTGCATTCATTACCCCCTTTATGTGCTCTGTAACAAGTCAGTAATTAAAGTAACAAACTCATAAAGTCTTTATAGGGGCATTTAGGCGTTCAGTGTTTGCCAAACTAAGTGGTTTAATTCGATGCTAGTGCCGGGGAGTGGATGGCTCCCGCTCTCCACTGCTACCCTACTTTATTGCGCACTAAACTGCTGCGGACGCGGTAATGGATTAAGCAGGGGCCGCGGCCCCCCAGCTCAGCCTGTGCTTCTCTGCTGGGTGAGTTTCAGGGTTGTCTCGGGTGTTCGCGCGTCCTCGGGACTTAAGAAAGCTCCCACCTCGGGAGCGCAGGCAGCGGGACCCACCGTGGAACCTGGAGATAATTTTATGGGGAGGGCTGATAGTTTTATTGCCGTTGTGTGTTGTAGAATGCGTATTTGATAAAGAAGAGCCCTTGGTGACCAGTGTGCACTTTTTTGTGCACAAGGGTGAAATGAAAATAAATGTGTACAAGGTTTTACTGCGGCGGGAAACAAATTGCAACGCTCTAAATGGTTTTTCTTTATGGTCACCAGACAAGAGGAGAAAAGGGATGCCAACATCTGTCTTCAGTCCCCTAAACCTAAAGGCCAGCAAAGATGGATGCGAATCCAAGTGTTATTACTGTGGGGATTCGTCTTTATTTATCCCGCTCTCATGAATATGAATCTGCATGTGGACCGGGAGGTGGCTGCACCCCTTTGAACTCCGTGAAATTCCCGCATCCTTGTCTCCCCCACCCCATCCACTTCAGGGAGGCGGAGGGGGATAGGTTGTCAAGCAAAGGCTGTGATTGTCCAACTTTCTCCTCGCCCTCGGGTGGGGGTGCTTCCTAGGGTTTTCGAAGGGGACCCCGTCACCTAGGCCCGCACTCTGGGGGGGTGCGAGGGACCTTGGCCCTCAGGGCACCCCGCCAGCCCCCTCTTGCCCTGCTGAGGTGGGGTCTGAGAGATTGTCTCCGCAGGAGAGTGACTTGCGGTGGCTGGGAGGAGGTGCGTTTCGGCTCTAACGCCTGTGCTTACCAATAACCAGGTTCACACCCTCTTTGTGCGGGGTCCTGGACGCACCCAGGGGTGCGCCTCCCAGGGGTGCCGAGCTTATGCCTCTGGCTCCCGATCCGAGCGCAGGTCGAAGCCCTGCAGGGCCGGAGCTAGCCTTCGGGACAGAGGAGGGACGCCGACTTAGAGCTGCAGAGAGCACGGAGACAGGTGGCTCTCGTCGGCGGGTTATGAAGGTGCTTCTTAGATAAGGTGTGGAACTTTGCAATTTAGACAGTGTCCGGGGCAGTTCCTGGGGGAGGGGAGCTTGGGGTGAGGAATTCTCTGTGCCGCTCTAGACCGCACTGTTGACGGAGGGATCCGAGGATGGTTACCAGGAAAGGCGAAGTGAGTAGGGCCAGGCTTCTGCCAGGCCGCCGAGAGCACCCAGGAGGGCGGGCGAGGGACTGGCCCAGGCTCGGCCTCTGCACGCCCTGCGGTCTGGGGCTTCCTTTGGCCTTGGCTCCCGGCCGCCGGACTCCTGGCGCCAGGCCTCTGCCGAGCGCCCAGACCGTCCCCGGCCTCTCTCCAGGCGCCCCCTGGTGCCCAGCCTCACCCGGCCCGGGTGCCGTGCGCCTCCTCGCCTTTGTAGGAGCAGACCTTTCAGCGCCCGGGCCGCACGGTCCGATGAGCAAATGCTCTTGACTTCATTTTCCCCTTTGTAGGCCTTGTAGGTTTATTTTGTTCAGTGTTACCGTCCCTCCCCCGCAGCCCTGGCCCATCGTTCCTCTGCCGGTCTTTTGTGGCCAGGATCCTGCTTCTGCTCAGAGATGAAAGGCGTGCAGGGCCGGGCCAGGCCAGAGCCCCAGCCTCAGCGCCCTGTTTTGTTCCGGTTGTGCTTTGTACACGCGAGCTCTCCCCTAAAAGTTGTACCAAATGGTTAATTTAATTATTCCAACTATAGACCAACTGCTTCAGCAGCCTCCACCACGCGTCTGGGAGGAAAAAAGAAACCATCTATAAGGAATAATCTAATAAGAGTGAAGTGTAGAAAAACCCCTCCTGATTTTCAACCGGCACAAATAGAATTAGAGCTTCAGCATCCTTTTCCCAAACAGACCTTTTGTCCAGATCACAACTTCAGCCAACCAGCAGTGCGTACAGTGCCTGCTATTTATTTTAATAGAGACGGGTGAGTAGCGAGATGGATTGATAGATAAATGGCAGCATGGATAGATGGATGGTTTGATCCATCTTCCCCTGACTTCCCTTTCTTCATATGTGTACACGGTTGATTTTTTTTCCCTGCCGATTTTCTGAATCAATAATGAAGAGTCAATGCTGTGTGGTAAAAGAGGGGGAAAAAAAGCCATTTAAAGTACAAAAAGGGAAAAGACTACCAGCATATATACCATGAGAAAAAAAAAATGTTTACATGCTACCCAGTACCAAATGAAAAAGGTTGAAAGTTTAAAAGAAACTTTTCTTTCCCTTTCTTTGCCATTCATAGGAGGGTTTCTTTTTCTTCTTCTTTTTTTTTTTTTTCCTTGAAAGTCAGAAAGAATGTTAGAAGACAAGGAAACAAAACAGCAAACAAAATGCCATTGTATTGTAGTAGCGATTCATGGGAAAATGCTTGTCAGCCTCCTAATGCCTCACTCCTAGGAGGCTGTTTTGAGGCTGTTTTACCGCAGGCAAAGCACAATAACATGGGAATGAATAAAATATTAAATACCAGTGAGAGTTTCAGAGGAATTTTCTTTTTGATTGCTTTATTTAATGCTGCATCCAAATTATCTCAGCACAACCAGCCCTCTGCCTGGTGAGCACTCACATTCTGTCAACCAGAGACTTAAAAGTCAAGATTTGTCCTTGGAGTTCTCCAGGAAGGTTTCTGCAGGCAGTGGCCTTTCCCACTTACCTGCACTAAGAAAATAACTAGAAAGGATTAAAATACTATTTGCTCAGGATGGAAAACAAACCAACCACTGCATTCCCAAACCTGAGGCCCCACTTTATCCGCCTAACATTTTAGAGTTTTTACCACATATTCCAGTTGCCTGGCTCCAGAATACGTTTCATGATAGAACCCCTTTGAGGTTCTGGTAAGTAACTGCCTGGCTCTATGAAACTAACAATTATTAACCAACAGACAAGAGTGTTTGCAAAGAAATTAAGGCAGTGGTTGGCACCTGGAAAAACTCCAGTTGATGTTAGGTAGCAGTATAAGGATGATGGTGATGATAATAATATTGGCAGGCTCTCCTGGAATTATATATCAAACATTTGACTCTGGGATTTGAGTGGTGCATAGATAGACCACCTTTCCCAGTGCATGCTTATAATGTATGTAGGAAAAGGAAGGCCTGTACAGAATCAATGACAGAAAAGAGAGCAACCAGCAGAAAATTGCCATTTTTAGGAACTTACTAGAAATCTTATATGCACTATACAAACTAATTCAATGTTTTGTTTTATGATACACACATGATTTAGATGATGCTGTACTCCTCTGTATGTAAATATTGTTATGTCCAGAGTAATAAAAGGAAGTTGCACTGAGTTAGCTATGGAGGTTTGAGTTGGAGTTCTACAGAACTCACAATGGTATTGTTAACTTTGGAGGCATCCCATGTACGCAGGCTACACTGTATATAGGTGCTGAGACAATGACCCCAGTATCTACCCTTTAAAAAGAAAAGGACATCACCATGGAAAGCTCTATTCTATTCCTCCTCTCTCTGCGCCTCCTTTCACCCCATACAATGTTATAATTACCCAAAGGGCTGCCTGTTACCTTTTTCCTGGAGTTTGGCTAATAGTAGTAACATCTGCTGGGCTGTTGGTTGGGGAGACATAGGGCATTTGATCAGAGTCACAGATGTAAAAGTGACATCTGCTTGTAACAAAGAAAGGATAAACAAAATTAAATTAGGCAGAGAGTGCTTTCTGTCTGAACCACCCCCCCCCCCAAAAAAAACCTACTTGAAGAAGAAGGAAAAAAAGTGATCATGAATTGATCGTGCTTGCACGGTGCGAGAGGACTAGAGGAGATGACCATGATTTTCCGGGCCGGCAATTGCCAAAATAACTAGAGTTGCAACATCCCAAAGCAGCAACATCCTGAGACCTTGGAGGCGTTTTCTATGATTCAGAGAAAATGGTCCAGCAAGATTATACTTGTCAGTGGAGAAATGTCCCAGCCTGTACGAGTACAGCAAGGCTAAGAAGTCATTTTCAAGTTGAAGGCAGGAAGAGCATAAGGACAATGCCTCTGGGATTACTAAATCCCAGTATATTTTTGGGTTTGAGCAGAAACAGAGTTTTGCCTAACTGCTGTATTAAAACTCCTACTGTCAACTACTAAGAATGAGCCATTCTTTACTGGGCTCATATGTATGGCTAGCAGATCACATTTAGCAGGTAAAACTGCCTATGTGGTTCTAAAAGTAAAGTTTAGTGCTGGGGAGCACGTGGAGGCCATTGTTTATCATCCTCTCAACCTTCAGTCTAGGAAACTATATGGTGCAAAGGAGGCCCCTCTTTCTCTCCCACACTAATCATTTAAGTTTCTCTAAGTGGAATGATTGCAATAGCTTTATATAAATTAATTTTACAATGCTAACAAAGCCACTGGATATGGATTACCTCAATACCCTACTTCTCAGTCTATAAACCAGTCAACTTGGGCACACACTCATCTCTCCATTATTCCTGTTGCTTAGAGGAGAAAATTCCTTCTGCTCTAAAGCTGATCCCTCATCATGCTTTGGAGTCCCGTCTCTCTTCTACTAGTTGAGCAGTCCTATTTGACTCTTCCTATTTTGTGGCTCTTCAGACTCTCCTCCTCATCTGGTCATATCTTGTTGTCACTTAAACATGCTCAGGTCACACTCATACTAATGACCAATCCCTGCTGTACCTTTCTTTGGCCACATTCCAATATCACCACTTATCTCTTTCCTTCCCTTTATAGTCAAACACCTTGAATGGTTATCTCTTCCTAGTGTCTTTCTTTCTTTACTTCTCAGTCACCCCATAGCTCCTTCTAATGTGCTTCCATTACCCTCATGCAAATTAAATATTTCTCACTGTGGTCATCCAATCCATTAGGGATTCTCTAGGTCAAGACCTGCTTCAATATGTCTATTACTAGGGCTGTTTAATAAATACTACTGGTTCTGCCTGCTTGTAGGTAAGAAGTAGGATTTCACTGCTGCCTCCAAGTTACACTTGTTGTAACCAATGAAAGTTGAATACAAGTACGAGGTATGACTTTCAGGTAGGAGCTCTAAATCTTCACCCTTTCCCTTTTGCCTTCTTCCATACTTCAGTTGGTGGCTGCCTTGTCAGCCTGACTTCCAGAGTGAGGATGCTGTGGAAGAGAGGTCCCAGCAGTCTCACAATGGACATATAGTTCCTTAGGGTGTTAAGGAAGCCTTCTGGAAGAAGTGTCTATTCTGGGTACCGCTAAGTGAGTAGGAATCAGCAAATAAAATGATAGTAAAATGTAAAAGGTGATGTTTCCAAGTACAGGAATCAGTAATAGCCAAAGATTTGAACCAGAAACAGCAGAGAATATTTGGGAATCCACAAATAGTTCAAATTAGTTTTTAGCTAGAGCAGGAAAGACAGAGAAGCATACAGAAAAGGGTATGATAATATACTGTAAAAGCTAGGAGAGAAGCTGGAATCAGATACTGCAGAACTAGGCATAGGGTAGGCTGATAGCAGTGTAGAACAAAGAAAATGAAAGAATTCAAGTGTTACAAAAGTAGAATCTTAGGATAGGCATTGTCTGTAGTCCTGCCCATGACTGGGGTTCAGGGACCAAGATGATATCTTAAAACCAAAACTGTCTCCTACAACTGCTGGCAAGATCTTCATCTCTGTAACTTGGGTCCAGTGATCCTTATTAACACACTTACATCTCTAGGCTTGCTAGCACTTGTGGGTATCAACTATTTGTTCTTTCATTCCTTCCTACTACCCATATTGGCTAAATATCTGCTACATAAAACCTACTATGTTCCTGGTAGAAATCTGTACCTCATTGCTGAAGTGGTTCAGATGTTATCTTGGGAGCTGATTTGGAGCAGGAACAAATCCCAGGTCTTCAGTGTCTGAGGGAAAGAGGAGTATTGGACTTAGTCTAGATCTCCCGCGATATAGCATGGGAACATTTGGGCCCTGCACTTGCAGGGTCTAGGACTCACACTGGACCTCCACTGGACCCATCACTGCTTAATCTAGGAAAAGACCTTTGTTGTCTTACAACTCAGGATAAGAAATTTGCCCTAACATTCTGTTACTACCACCCACTGTTGGTGGGAGAGGTATCTGGGAACCTATTCCAAATTTCTCTATGAAAGAAAGAACGTAAGGGGGAGTGCATGTACTGAGTGGGAAGTCAAAGTTGGTATTTAGGGCTTATGGAAAAGTGCAACCTGGGGAACAGGGGAGAAGAAAGCTTGTCTGCTGTTGCTCCGTGCTTCTGGGGCATCTTGACATTTTACAGGTGATTGCTCCTGGGTGTACCTTAGACAAAGATGCTAAGAGCCTTGTAGCAGAGAGGAAAAGAAGCCCTGAAGGTGATAGAACAGGCTTCTTGAAGGGGGACAGTTGTTTTAGTGGTGTCACTCCTGTTACCCCATGAAGCTGTCCATTCTGTCCATCCAGCAAGAAGGCTTGCATTGTTCCTGGTACTCGGGGGCTCCACATGGCCTTCATCATTTCTAGAACTAATTCCCGTAAGTCTTGCATATTTAGTCAGCCCGGGGAGCCCATTGAGAGGTATGTCGGGAACACTGGAGTCATTCAGTCTTCAGCCACTCGGCCTTGAAAGACATACACAAATGCATGAAAATGTCTAAAAATATTTTCCTTTCTGGATTTTCAAAAGTCCCTGTTGTTGCCATTTGCTCATGTCATTTGTTTTATTTAGGAAGTTTGTGGGTTTTGCCAGTAATGTGCTGCAGCATCATGCATTTTAATGTGAATTTCAGCTGATTCAGAATTTAGAAGCAAATGCAATCCGGTACTCAGGGACAGGCACCACGTGTCCTAGACCTCAGGAGCCAGAGACAATAAAATGGTTACAGTGATGCATGTTTGTAGTATTTCCCCTGCTAGATATAATGGAGAATATTAATTTTCTTTTAAAAGACACGTGTCTTCTCCTACTCTCCTCCTTGTTTGTTTACCATGTAAGTCTAGCAGCAGCAGAGGGTTCTAATCACAAACTCACCTCTAACTCCACTGCTAATCCAGAAGCCTTTGCCCTTTGAGATGGAGCTTGAAGATGAGAAGGAAAGAGGACTTTGAGAAGAGACAGGGAGGAGCTGAGTGTCATGGCCCACACCTGCAATCCCAGAACTTGGAAAGCCAAGACAAGAGGACTGTGAGTTCAAGGCCAGCCTGGACTATATACTGACAGGCCGCCTCAAAAAACCAAAAGAAGAGACAGAGAGGCTGCTGGGGGTACTAGAGGGAAATGGTACACAATAATGGACAAAGCAACACAGCAAGTCATACAAGAGATGACAAGCAGAGGCCAACAGCTTGAACCCAAACCCCAGGGAGACCTTTTGAATGAACAGCGTACACTGCTGTGAGGTGACCCACAAAGCCAAAACTACCCTGGGTGGAACCAGGTCAGGCACATCCAGAGACAGCGCTGAGGTCAGAATGGGCCTCTGGGGCTTGCCATGGCCAGGTCCTCATTCTGGAGACAAGTTTCATCATTAGCAGCCATTGGACGGCAGCCGTACTACGGCCTGCTGAAACATTCCCATATCCAAGAGCGTCACTGAGGCTGCCCCTAGTCTGTGCGTGGGGATGAGGCAGCAGAAATGCTCAAGGGGAGTTAGTGACTACTCTTAAGAGAGTAGGCTATACCCAAAAAAGGGACTCCAGGTGCATATATATATTATGTAATGTTATGTATGTAATATATATTATTCATATATATATTCATATATATATATGAATAATTTCCATTTCTGGGGCCCAGGCCTTTGCACATTGTTAGATAAACACTCTGCTGCTGAACTACACCTTAGTCCCCCTCTTATTTTTATTAATTATTCCCTTTCTTATTTCAAAGTAATAAATACCCGTTATAGAAAATGTTATGGCATGTATGAGGCAAAAAGAATGAAAGAAGATACTTCAATTTTCTTTTTTTTTTTTTTGTTTTGTTTTTTGTTTTTCTCCGGTACCAGGAACCGAACTCACGACCTTGCGCTTGCCAGGGAGGCGCTTTGCCGCTGAGCTAAATCCCCGGCCCCAGATACTTCAATTTTCTACTATAACTTTTTGGCCTTTTTTCATGCATACATATAAACTTTTACATGAAATATGTTTTTTAAGTGGGAAACATTCTCCATGGACCACTTTGTAACATCCTGTTGCCCCTCACTTGCGTGAGCATCTTCTCATTTGGGGAAGTAGTCTTCTAAACTATCACTTCTTATGGTTACATGGGATTCCACTGCATGATACACCCTAATTTATTTAGTCAAGCCCCCTTTTGGGACATGTAGGTTGCTTCTAATTTTAAGACACTGCTCTTGACACCTTTTGGACTCAATCTCTGTGCACATCTTTTTACTTAGAATTAATTCCTAAAAGTGGAATTCCTTGGTTCCAAGAGTACATGTTTGGAAAGACATTGGACACATGTTGCAAAATTGCCCTGTAGGAAAGTGGTGCCAACATGTGCTTGCAGAACAGAACGTGACAATACCAGCACTGCAATCTGCCCCGACGTCCTGTAGAACCATCAAAAATCTTGTCCATGCTCTTTGTACTGTGCTATTATGAATTCTCGAGAAAGCAGAGAAGCTGCCTTTAAAAATGAATGACCCGGGGCTGGGGATTTAGCTCAGCGGCAAAAGCGCCTGCCTGGCAAGAGCAAGGCTGTGAGTTCGGTTCCCAGTACCGGAGAAAAACAACAACAACAAAAAACAAAAACAACAAAAAAAATGAATGACCCTACGAAAAAGGAGAACAGAAATATGTGATTTCTAGTGACAACAGAGCCCTATAAGGATATAGTGAAAATGCCAAAGCCCAGCTTCATTTAACAGATAAAAACCTAATGATTTTACAGCTGGACGATTAAAAACGATAAACTCACTACTTGGGATTACTCTTTTTCAAAACTGAGAAATGACAGAGAATACCAAACAAAATTCCTACTTTAATTCTGTTTTTTCTGTCAAAGAGAATGTGCCTAGGATTAGTGTGAATGTCAGTGGCAGGGACAAGAGACCTGTACACAGTGTGAGTGAGAAGAGTCCTGACCGCTTCAATGAGTTCTGCAAGAGCAGTGCCCCAGACACATTCAGCTCTTTGATCTTTGACAAAGGGTCCAAAAGTATATGCCTGAGAAGAGACACCCTACTCAGCAAATGGTGCTGGGAAAATATATATCTTTTTGCAGAAGATTGGAATTGAACTCATATCTCTCACCATGTACTAAACTAAAATCAAAATAGTCAAAGATCTCAGCATTAAAACAGAAACATTGTGCATGCTGGGAGATAAAATAGGCAAAATACTTGAAGTCATAGAGGTAGGAAAGGATTTCCTAAACAGAACCACAACTGCACAAGAAATAATGCAAAAATCAACAAATGGGATTACATCAATGGTCGCACAGCAAATTAGCAGAGTGAAGAGACAACATTTTGCCAGCTATTCCTCAGACGGAAGACTAATATTTAGGATATATAAAGAATCAAAAAAATTAGATCACCTAAAATAAAAGATCCAGTCAAGAGGGCTGGGGAGAGGGCTCAATGGCATAGGGCCTGCCTGGCAAGCACAAGGTCCTGAGTTGATTCCCAGTACTGAGGAAAAAAGATCCAGTCAAGAAATGGGCAATGAGTGAACAGACATTTTTTAAAGAAAGAACAAATGGCCAACAAATACATGAAAAAAAAAAATGTTCATCTCTGCTCACTAGACAAATGCAAGTTAAAGCAACACTAAAATTCCATCTTATACCAGAAAGAATGGCAGTCTTCAAGAAGTCAAAAAATAACAAATACTGGTGTGGCTATCATGAAAAAGGAACCCTCCTACATTGTTGGTGGGAATGTAAACTAGACTTTATGGAAATCACTATGGAGATTTCATGAAGAACTGAAATTAAAAATTCCATATGATCCAGCTATCCCCCTTCTAAGTGTCTTCTCCAAAAAGCTTAAAATGCTCTGTACAGCTGTATATGCTCATACTAGTATTTGTAGCAGCACAGTTTATAGTAACTAAATCCTGGAAGTAGCCTGTACACCTATAAATAAATGACTGGATAAAGAGAACATGGTATCTATACATAATGGAATACTACTTGGCTATAAAGAAGGACTGCTTTGGGACATTTGCAGGAAAATGGATGTACCTGGAAAATATAATCTTGAGTGAAATAAATCAGACATACAAGCTTAAATTCTGTATAGTGTCTCTCATTTGAGTAAACAGCGAGAATAATAAAGGATGAATAGAAGGAAAAAAAGATATGGCTCTCTTGTACATGGGAAGGGGACCCAAGGGTGAGGGGAAGGGCAAATGAGAATAAAGATGTGCCGTGTGCAGGAACCTAATAACCTCAATGAATGTAAACATTTTATGTCATAAGGGTGAGCTAAGATTAATATATCAACAAGAGTGAAAATGGGGAAAGGAGATTTACAGAAAGAGGGAAGTAGGAGGGAGGGAGGGAGAAGGAAGGGGATTCAGTGAAAGAACAAAGCTGTATCTGTGCATGTGTACTCACTCCCCAACATGATATAAACTGAGTGTACTGCACACAGTTTTTGAAAAGGACAGCATCCTCTTGGAGGAGAATGTAGCAGTGAGCTCCCAAAATGACTGGTTTCTGCAGAATCACCCTGCGTGGAGCAGGAATGAATAGAGACTGCTCGTCTGGCAAACATTTGGTTTTCAAGAAGGGAAAGGAAGTGGGCTCTGCAAACAGTGCTGACTGGTGACCTCGACAACAATTTCAGGGAAAGTTTTAGATGGGACTCATAAATGATTACGGGAAATTTTAGGTACATACAAAAGACAGAGAAGAATATAAAGGAGACAACATGACCTCTCACCTGGACACAGCAACTGCTGACTCACAGCCAACCTCGGTTCACATCACCCCTCCAATCTGCACCCCATGGCCCCTACCGGCTTGTTTCAAGGCATATTTAAGATATCACATAATTCCCTCCTTCAATACTTCAGTATTTCCTCTAAAAGATAAAGACTCACTTCTAAAAATACAGAATCACAGTGCCCTCATCACACCAAAACATAAATAATTTCTTAATATCCAATGTTCAGTTTTCTCTGATTGTTTCACAAATGTTTGTTTTGATTGTTTGTTTGAATCTGAATTTAAATATGATCATGAATTGTGCCTGTTTTTTAAATTTTAATGTGTTTTATTTTATTTTTTTTGAGGCAAGGCTTTACTGTATAGTTTAAGCTATCCTCAAACTCACTAAATAGTCCAGGCTGACCTTGAACTCCCAGTCCTCCTGCCTCAGCCTCCTGTTTGCTGGGATTACAGGCATGTAACATCAAGCCCGCTGTAGCTGGTTTTCATGGCTCTGAAATAATGTCTGGTCTATAATTTCCTCCCCAGCCCCCATTTTTTCTCCTTACAATTTATTTTATGTATTATTTTTTGCAGTGTTGAAGTTCAGACTCTACCATTGAGCTGTACCCCTGGCCCTTAGAATTATTTGAGAAGAAAATGGGTCACATAGGCTATAGAATTGCCCACGTGCTGCATTTGACTGAAGGTCCCCCCATGGTGTTATTTCACCCTAACTCCCATTCATTTCCTATAAACTGGAAGTTGAATCTAGAGGGCTGATCAGATCCACGTCCAGGTTTTTAGTTAGGATGTTTTGTGGGTGGTGCTGTGTACTTTCTATTGTATACAGGCTGGCTATCACTGGCTATCAGCAGGACCATCCCTCACAACACTCCACAGTAGCTTTTACCTAAAGATTTTAGGAGCCATTGATCATTGTTGCTTAGATTATGTTATTATATTTATTGAGAGAGTGCAAAATGGTAATATTCAAATTATATCATTCTTGGCTAACTTATTAGCTAGAGATTATTAGGTGCTCAAGGTGATAAACTCCTAATCTTTCATTTTGTTTACCTGTTTTTAGAATAATAACTTTTTTCCTGCTATCCAACAAAGATCATCAGTGGAATTTTTCTTTTTTGTTTGCTTTTTTTTTTTTAACAGCCTTATGCACTCAGTAATTATTCTTTTTCTTTTCTTCTTTCTTTCTTTCTTTCTTTCTTCCTTCCTTCCTTCCTTTCTTCCTTCCTACCCTCCTTCCTTCCTTCCTTCCTTCCTTTCTTACTGTGCTGGGGATCAAACTCAAGGCCCCATGCATGCTGGGTAAGTGCTCTATCACCAAGCTACTGAGCTACATCCTTAGCCCAGTAATTATTCCAATTGATACAATAAGATCTTATGATTCTTACTTGTATTCCTAGTTTTGATCAGTGGGAAAGTCTTCTGTTTGGCTTCTCAGTTTTTTTGATGAACTCCTAATGGTCTCTTACAGGGTTCTTGCTGGCTGGTACACCAAGATATTACAGGCTCATCTTTTTCACTTTTACATAGATCCGGCTGCAGCCATTTTGCCAAGAAACCCTGTCCTTTGGGGGTGGATTAGTATTTAAAGACCCTGTGTGGGTGCTAGATTGAATTTTGGAGTAAGTAATATATTAGTATCTTGGAAAGTACCATCAGTAGGCACCAGAGTCTAGTTGAATTAAAGTCATGGAACATTTATTGAATAACCATGGCTCATTCTAAACAAGAAAGAAGAGGACCGGCATAAACAAACAACTAGGACATGATGCTATCTATAAAGTCTTTGGGAAAATAAATCACACACAAAATGAATATGCCTGGAGTCAAGGAATGAAACTCCATTGAGGAGGCAACTTCTGAGCAATAGAAACAGGCAGACAAGCTGGAATGGAGGAAGACTGGACAGAGAAAAGAACAGGAGTGAAGTCTCAGAATCACCCGAGTGCATGGTGTGTTCGAAGAGTCCGATTTGCTTCATTTCCTTTGACAGGGTTAGTGGATTTAGAGAGCAGCCAACTGCAGTGGACATAATGTATCTGGACTTCATTGGGGCATTCGTCCAGGCTTATCATGATATCACTGTGGACAAGATGGAGAAATATGGGCTAAACGATAGTACCATTAGATGAATTAACAACAGTTAGGTGAATAAATGAACCCAAAGGATGCTGATTAGTAGATTGATGTTAGCATAGATGATGGTCTCTAGTGAAGCAACACTGGGCTGTGTCTGCATCAACATTTTTACCAATGATCTAGGTAAAAGTATGGAACAATAGTTAACAAACAAATCTGCAGATGATATGGAGCTAGTGGGATAAAGCATAGTACAGTGATAGTTTGGGTTAAAAAAATATTTGCAGATTGGACTTACTGAGATAAAATTTCTAGAGATGCATATAAATTTCTACATCTAAGTAAGAAACTAAGTTCTAGGAGTTTATTAAAGTGCATGAAAAACTGCAAACTGCACAGAATTCTGGGGACATGCTGTCACCATAAGCTGCTCAGATCAACCTTTGAAAGAGCGTGGGGAATCCTTTGAAAGACCAATTGACAAACTGAGGTAATTTACAGAAAAGTGGCCAAATAAGTAGGGAATTTAAAAAGCTGTGATAACCATGGATGTAACTCAGCAGCACAGCATCTGCCTGGCAAGCGCAAGGTCCTGACTTTAATTCTTGGTTCCAAAAAAAAAAGGAAAAGAAAGCTGTGATAGAGTTGAAAACCAAGAATATAGGGACCTGCAGGGTCTGTAAGAGCTGTGGTGCTGCCCTGCAACAGGCAAGTAGAAGCCTTTTCAATATTACCCCCGGGCAATAGAAGAACAGAACTAGAAAGCCGTTGGGTAGAGGGCAGAGAGAAACAGATTTTTGCTTTGTAGAACTTTCTAATAGTCCTTTCCGAAAGTGGGTGGGCTACCCCACGAATCAAACCTGCCATTGCAGAGGCAGAGACAACTAGTGCAGAGTTGCTAGAAAGAGTTCAGCATCTTAAGCAAGAACTACCTCCCTTCTATATCAGGGTCCACGACCCTGTCTTTCTTAGCATTCTCCCTTTCAGGCTCTGAAATACTCAGGCTTATCACGGAGTCCACTCCTTAAAGCCCACCCTGAAATGTCCTTCATTCACACAATGCCCCACACTTTGCTCCTTTCTTTTATCCTCTTATGCACTGCAGTCACAATTAGCATAGGCACTAAGAACCAGGAGAGCTGAATTTTAGTTCCAGTGCCCATTATAGCACCTCGTGTACGGTAGATTCAAGATGGTCACACAGCCTTTGTTGTTCCTCAAATTGAGAGATGGAATATAACTTCCCTCCTTTCCTCTTGCATTTAGGTTGGTCTCAGTGGGTTGCTTGGCTGATAGAAAGTGGCAGAAACCGTGACACTTACAAATCTAGGTCAGAAAGAGCCTTGCTGTTTTCATTCCAGCGTCTTGGGATGTGAGGAACAGCCAGGAGCCACTAGGGGAATCGACAGAATGGGAAGGGGGAGGAGGAAAGGAACAGTGGGGAGAGAGAAAGAAAGAAAGAGGAAGAAGGAGGAGGAGGAGGAGGAGGAGGGGAAGAAAGAGGAGGAGAAGGAGAAAGATGAGAAGAAAGAGAAGGAGAAGGAGAAGAAAGAGAAAGAGGAGAAGAAAAGAAGGATGAGAAGGAGGAGGAAGAAAAGGAGGAGGAGGAAGAGGAGGAGGAGGAAGAGGAGGAGGAGAAAGAGGAGGAGAAGGAGAAGAAGAAGAAGAAGAAGAAGGAGGAGGAGGAGGAGGAGGAGGAGGAGGAGGAGGAAGAAGAAGAGGAGGAGGAGGAGGAAGAAGAGGAAGAAGAGGAAGAAGAAGAAGAAAAGAAGAAGAAGAAGGAGGAGGAGGAGCAGGAGGAAGAGGAGGAAGAGGAAGAGGAGGAGGAGGAGAAGGAGGAGAGGAAAACAGATCCAATAAGCTCAAGAAAGTTGTTGCAGTTCTCAGACATTTGTGTAGGCCTAGCTGAAACCCCAGACGTCATATACAACAGAGATGTTATTCTCTGCAATCCTGTCCAAATTTCAGATATGAGAGCAAAGTGAATCCCTGGTGCAGTCCTAGCTACCAAGCTTTGAGATGGTTTATATTACAGAACATTAGGTAAACTGTCTTACTTCTTTGGGAATCAGCTTTCAACCTGTACATGAAGAAGGGACCTAATAGTTTCTAAGGTTCCTTTCTACCCTGACATTCTCAGCAGCATATACTTGTGATTCCTGGATCCCTTTATACTCTTAAAAGTTATGGAGAATCCCAAAAAGATTTATGTGGATCATGTCAACTGGTATTTGCCATACCTGAAACTGAGAAACAATTGAAAATATTTACTTAGGACTTTATTTTAAAATAACAATAAAATTTATTAAGTGTTATTGAAAACCGGGCTAAATAACCCTTAGTTATTGCAGGCTGATTGGACCTGCAATCTCCCAAGCAAGTGGATGTCGAAGGCTTAAATAAATGAGACAGCGTAATGATTTCAGGGCACCAGGAGGGACTAACTCCCTTGCAGTTTCAGTATTCTCTGAGTTAGCCAAAGACTTCTCTGGGTGGCCCATATTTATTTCATTTCCAAAAAGGAGGATACTCAAGAAAACACGGGAACCCACACAGGACTTTTCCAAGTAATACATTATGTTAATTTAGGAGAACTATGTTATCTCCAGGAAGGCCTTCACAGCAGGAGTGAGATGCCTGCAGCTGCAGTCTCCTTTAAGTTAATTGGGGTTGGAGCCAGACATCCTCAGTTGTGGCCTTCAGACAACTCACAAGTAAACACGGAAAGCCAATTGGTTAATATTAAATCCTGCTCAGAGCCACTTTGTAGTGGTCCCCAACAAATGTTAACACAAATACCATACTTTGATGAAAAAGTATTGTTTAACATTTTGAGAGTTTCTTTATTATTTGGCTTAATGGACGATGTCTGGACTCTCATATCTACTTCTACATTTAAATTACAAGATTTCATGTCATGTAAACTTTACAGAATTTCACTGTATAATCAAGAGCTTGAACGAAGTAAAAGTGTATCATGATAATGATGATTTAAAAAAGAAGAAATGTAGTTTTAGCCTCAAAGACCCCAAAATAAAAAAGACTCCCACATGAGTGAGTGTTAGGAATTTCTAGCCCCCCCCCTTCACCACACCATACTTTGAAAACCAGTGCTCTAAAGAAATGATGTGGAAAATTAATCTGTATTTACTCTTTGTAGCTGGTAATAATAACAAGTTCAAAGTTTTAGTAATTTGAATTTCTACCAGGATTAAATCTCCCTCAGAAGAATCGCTCTCTCATGGTAGCATTTAAAATCACAGAAGGTCTTCATCTGGTTGAGGTCCTCTGCGCTGCTGCCCTCACAGAGGGACAGGCTGCCCTCTCTGTTTCCACTGAAGGCTCCTTCACTTTTTCTGTGTTTGTGTGGTGCTGGGCAAAGTGGGGATGGAACCTATGGCCACATAAACGCTGGGAAAGCACTCTGTCACTGAGCTACACCCCGCTGTCCCAACCTCTTCACTTCAAGAGTCTACAGCTTTCTTGCTTCATGGACAAAGAGTGGGTCAAGTGAGCCATTAGGAAAGAACTGGAGATTACTCTCATTGCCTCTACTTTCAGTAATTAGGCTGGGTTCTTCATCACAGTATACACTATGCTGAGACTATTGTAACATGAAGGTAATATGCTTGTTTATTTTAATTAGGTTATTGAAAATCAAAAATGATATCATATCTAGCCTTTCCTAGCAATGTAGAAATTTCCCAGAACTTCTAGCTGCATATTTTTAGTAATTGCATTGTGCTAATCAACTAAAATGGCCCAGTAGAAATGTTAATAAACAAACATAATCATAATCATAGTCATAATCGTAGACATACAGCATTGCCAAGGACCTCAAGTAGTCATTGAGTCTCTCCCTCCACCTCCATTCCCGCTTTTCTCTTCCAGTCAATTCTTGACAGAAATAATGTCCGAAAATGTGTTCTATAGTGGAACACTTTATACATATATTTTTATGATATTAATCCATTTAAAAATGGCACCAAATTCAAGTTGTTTTAGAACCTGAATTAAAGAAGATGGAGACATTGCAAAAATTGTTTGAAAGATTTAACTTACTCACATGAGGAAGTATATGAATCTTACTAGGTATATGCAAACCTACTAAGTCTACAATATTGAATATTGTACTATTTAAGGTATTTGATGGCTGGGGGAGAAGATTATTTTATTTTAGTAAAAATCAGTTTAATAAATGATTAAGTGAGCATTTTTCTTTACCTAGTTCCACTAGGAGTTAAATATGTTTTGATACATTTAAAACTTTTGGGATATGAAAAGATATATAGTCTATAAAGCTAGCTAATACTTTTCTGGGTGCACTATTAGAATTATCAAAGGCTTGCACAAGGTTGAAGTACTTATTTTGTTTTTACCTTTAGCACTGAGGAATTTATGGTAGAAAATCAAATGACAGCATGTTAGATAAAGGCCCTTAATTTGGGCCCTCCTAGATTTTCTAAAATGTAGTTCTGGAAGTAGCAAGGATTTCCAAGAGAATAAAACAAAGCTCTGATTATGGGCAACAGAAACATTTTGTTTAAAATGCTTGTGGCTTCCGGGTTAGAGCTTAAGTGTAAAGACTATCATAGAAGGATTCTTCTCTAAGAATCTGGGCTCCTGGAGAGGTAGACCGAGCTTCTGTTCACCCAGTGCCACTCACTGAGGCAAAGCAAGGTTTCTTTCAGCCCTGAGTTCTGTAAATTGCTCAGACATTTACAGCTGGGCTCAGTCAGAACTGGTCTGAAAGCTAATCTAATCCATGCCCAACCGAGGTCTCATCTCCAGCTCTTCTGTTTGAAAAAGGGAAGACCATCATCTCCTTCCCTAGCCTCAAGTATCTCCTCCAGCATCTAAGACTTTTTTGTTTGTTTGTTTGTTTGTTTTTGTCCCCCCACCACCACCATCAGGAATCGAACTCACAGCCTTGTGCTTGCCGGGCAGGTGCTGTGCCCCTGAGCTAAATCCCCAGCCCCCATCTAAGACGTTTGTTATGCAGAAGAATCCTTTGGTACTGGTTCTGAAGGAGTTAACTTCTTCAATTTTATCAGCTGCGGTTTAGCTGAGACAGCTGCCTAGAGGAAAAGCCATTTGCAGATGAATCTTGGATTGGTGACTGGTTGTGGTTGGGAGTATGGTAAATGGAGTTTGGGGCTAGTTGAGAAATTCTTAGATGGGACACAAAAGCATGATGTATTAAAAAAAAAAACCTCCCATTTCACAATATCTGTTGTATATTTTGCATCTTATTTACTTGTACGATCTTGTTTTGAAATTTTGTACCATTGTTTTTATTGTTTTCTTTTTTAAATTAAAAAGAACCCTAGTACATTGGGCTTCACCAAAACTAAAAAATTTTGAAAAAGACCCTGTTAAAGGGATGAAAAGATAAAGTAGGGACTGGGAAAAGTATCTACAAACCACCTATCTGATCAAGGTCTTGTATCTGGAATAAAGAACTCTCAAAACCCCATGGTATAAAAACAAAAATACAATTAGTAAATGGAAAGCGACATTTCATTTAAGAGCAGACACAGGAGGCACATAAGCATGTTAAAAATGTTCAACATCGTCAGCCATTAGGGAAATTCAAATTAAAACCATGGGACACCACTCTATACCTATTAAAACAGCTAAAGTTTTTAAATTTTAATGATAATATAAAATTCTGACATTTAGAAAAACTAGCCGCAATGGCAGGAACATAAAATGACAGAGCCAATCTGGGTAACTGTGGGTATTTCTTACAAAACTAAACATACACTTAGATTATGACCCAGTAAGTACACTCTTTGAGTGCTCATCCCAGAGAAATACAACTTTAAAAACCTGTATGCGGATGTTCATAGAAGCTTTTATTTGTAATAGTCAAAAAGTGGAGACAACCCAAGTGACAAGTGAATGGTTAGACAGACTGTACTACCTCCATGCCATAGACTACTAGTAGGAAATCAAAAGGAAAAAAACATTAATACATGCACAACCAATTTCAAAGGATTATACACTGCGTGACTCCACTTGTCTAACATTCTGGAAATGACAAAATCATAAACACAGAGATAAGATTAATGGTTGCCAAAGGACAAGAAGGGGACAGGCGGCAAACACATAGAGGTAGCTTGAGGGCTGTGTGGTGATGGAAGAGTTCTGTACACTCACAATCAGCATAAACCCGTACATGGGTTAAAATTCATCAAACTGGAAGTAATGAAACACAAAATATGAAACAATGGGCACGTTGCCCAACAGTGACAAAATGCATGTAACTGTACATGCATGCACGTATATAAACACACGAGCGCATGGTAAAGTGGTGGAAACTGAGTAAAGTCTGTGGCTGAGTTTCCATTGTTGTACCAGTGTCAATGCCCCAGTTTGATATTGTGCTACAGTTATGTCAGGCTTCACCCTTGGGGGAAGATGAATGAAGGGCATTTGGAATGCTACACACTATTTTTTAACATACTGCCTGTAAGTTTTTCAAAATAAAAGATTAAAAAGAGGGCAAGCACCAAAAATGAATTTCTCATTTGTACTTGTGCTGAGAATCAAATCTACTCTCTGGCTTAGGGAACACTTTCTACCTTCCCACTATGACCCCTTCATCTTTTTTTAAAAAAAAACAATGATACAAAAGTTCAAAACAAGATAGTAGGAAAGTAACAATGGTTAGTACATTGCTTATTGTTATCTTCAAAGTAGTTGCTCAGGTTACAAGATACAGGCATGAAAAACTGCTCAAACAATATAAGCACAAAATTTTCTCTTCAATGAACTAACACAAATTAATAGTACACCTATCTTAGCTAGTATATATCTATATCTATGTCAATATACCTTTTCTCTTCCTTCTTTTTTTTTGTTGTTGTTTTGTTTTATGGTACCAGAAATTGAACTCAGGGCCTCGCACTTGCCCGGCAGACACTGTGCTGCTGAGCTAAATCTGCAGCCCTTCCCTTGCTTCTTTTCTCCTTTCCCCTTCCCAGATTCTCTTTCTTTTTGACCAGTTTCTTCTCCATTTCCCAATATCTATTGTACATCTTGACCCCTTCTTCTTTAATGTTAAGTGAAAAAAAAATACTGGAAAGTTTCAGAAATGGTACATCTGGAATTCCAGGCTATTTACAATGGTTTTGATTTTCTGCATACATGGTAAGAGGTACTTCCCTTCCCATGTGGAGTTAGGCATGGTCACATAATTTGCAAGGCCAAGGAAATATAACCAGAAGTGACATTAGTCACTTCCAGAAGAAAGTTTTAAGCCATGATTCTGAGTCCCCTGATTGATACACATGGACAGATACCCCTCAGACAACCAGTGTTTAAACACTTGCAAGTGGGAAATAAAACTTTTCCTGCCTTTGGGGATTATTGCGGAAGACTCACCCTGCCTAACACAAAAGTAAAGACATATTGATACAACCTTCCAAAAAGCAATTTGACAAGGGATATTTATTTCCTTTTGATACAGGAGTTTAACTTATGGTAATATATGTCCTTACAAAATAATGATACACCACCAAAACTTCATGCACAAAGATGTCCAGCAAGGAATTATACATAATAAGAAGAACAAGCAAACAAGAAGAATAATTCAACCTCAGAAATGATATAGCATAGATGTTCAACAAAAAGGATGCATAAACAAAATATGGTTCTGTAGAATATATGTTATATAGTCATTAACATTCTGTGAGAAAATGTCTATGTTTTAATGTTAAATGAAAAAAATCAGGACACAAAATTGTGTATGCAGCAATTATATGGATAAAAATATTACATGTACTGCAGTGACACCACGAATAAATGCCATGACAAGCCAAAGACTGGAGGTGATATTTGCAACATATATGACTTGAAGAATTTGCTATTCAAAATTCTTAAAGAGCTCCTACAGATTATTAAAAATAAACAGCAAAAACAAAAATGAGCAAAGATGTGGAGAAAGGGAAACTCTCATACACTGTTGGTGAGAATGTGAATTAGAACAGCCATGATGGAAAAATATGTGGAAATTCCTCAGGAAACTCAAAACAGAGCTACCATATAATCCAGCAATGCCACTGCTGGGTATATACTCAGAGGAACAGAAACCAGTATGTCAAAGAGATATCTGCCCTGACATATTTATTGCAGCACTATTCACAATAGCTGCAATATGAAAACAGTCTAGGTGTCCGTCAACAGATGAATGAATAAAGAGTATATAGCAGTGATGGCAAACCTTTAGCTTTCAGTGATACAAACAGCCTGCTGTGGCGTGCATGCCGTAGGTTTATACTGTATATCACTGGTATATAGTATATATACACAATGGCATATTATTACATAAAAAGGAATAATTTTCTGTCATTTTCAGCAACATGAATGGAACTGATAGACATCATGTTAAATGAAATAACTAAGGTATATAAAGACAAATACTGCCTGTTCTCTTAGATATGGAAGGTTAAAAAGTTAATTTCAAAAAAATAGAGGGGGGGGTATGATGGTTCATGTCTGTAGTCCCAGCACTGTGGGAGGCTGGCAGGAGGATTGCCTGGGCAATTTGGTGACTTGGTGATATCCTCTCTGAAAATAAGAAATAAAGTGCTGGTGATGTAGCTCGGTGTGAGTGCCCTGATATAATTAGTAAATGGGAAAGACTCAGTTCAATTCCCAGTACCACAGAAAAAGTAGAGAATAAAATAATGATTACCAGAGCCTGGGAAAGATTTGGGGAAAGAAGGGAAAGAGAGAGAATGGCTTATGAGTGCAGGAGTGCAGGTAAATAGAAAGAATAATGTGTAATGTTCTGTGTAACTAAAGGCTATCTATGGTAGACAATAATTAAATGAAGCCAGGCATAGTGGTGCATGCCTGTAATCACACTCTTGGGAGGCTGAGGCAGGAGGATTGTCCTGAGTTACATAGTAACTTCAAAGCCAGGCTGAACTACATAGAAAGACTCTGTCTCAAAATGCTACTATTAATAATAATAATGTTGATAATGATAGATGGAATATTTCAAAATAGCTAGTGGAGAGGACTTTTTTTGAGAGGATCTTGAACGTTCCCAACACAAAGAAATGATACATATCTGAGGTGATAGATATGCAGTTGCCCTGATCTCACCATTACACATTGCATACACATATAAATATGTACTATATGGCAATAAAAATAATGATTTTTTTAAAAAAAATACATAGGTAAAATCTATGACTAGGCAGTTTCAGAAATGGAAATCCAAACAGCAAGTGAACAATGAAAGATACTCACTTCACTATGAATGATATAAATTAAAATAAAAATGAAATACTTAGCACCAGGGGTAGAAAGAAGTCTAAAAGCCTGAAAATAGCCAGGGCTCTCAGGAATATGTGAGAAAATAAGGACCGTCATATACTAGTGCCTTGGAAAAGCCAAGAGGTGGTAGCTGGGGAATTGTTCGTGCCCTGGGACAGAGCCTTCTCATCTCTCGAATATGGTCTGCCAGAACCCTAGCAGGTACACAAAAGATGCATACTAGGGTGCGTTTTCACAGCCTTGTTTGTCTGACAAAACATTGGAAACAACCTAAGAATTCAACAATAAGAAAGTACAGATACATTGGTAATAAAATTTCATATTACCAACAATGAAATGAATGAATTTGATTTACATGAATAAACATGAATAAATCTTGATGGAATTGTGGAGCAAAAGAGTGTGATTGAATGATTTATGTATGTATATATCTTTAAAATACACAAAGCTATATGTTGTTTATGGATGTATACATATGGGTACGATCCAATGAGGATAGAAACTTTAGGAGTAGGAACACCCTTGGAGAAGGTAGGAGAAATAGTTTCAACTGCATGAGTTTTGTTGCTTTTAAAAAGAAGAAAGGGAAAGATCAAAACAAACATAGAAAAATGTTATAATTTGTTAAAGTGGGTAGATTCGTGGGAGTTTATTATATTATTCTCAATATTTTCCTGATGCTTGAAATATTTCGTTATGATGATGATAATCGTGGAAGGAAATAAATGATGAAGTTTACAATGGTCGCCTCTTGGGGCTGGGGATTTAGCTCAGCGGCAAAAGCGCCTGCCTGGCAAGTGCAAGGTCGTGAGTTCGGTTCCCGGTACCGGAGAAAAACCAAAAAAACAAAAAAAAAACAAAAAAAAAAAAACAAAAAAAACAATGGTCGCCTCTTATAATTGTGGGCAACATTTCTTTTTTGTTAGAGATTTCTAGAGTATCTTTAACAAATACACACGTCTTAAAATTAGATCTTAGTGTTATAGAACAGGGACTACTATAATTATGTGCTGCTTGCCTCTGCAGCAGACAGGCTACAGAAGTGAAAGAGTTGAAAGTGAATTATTCTCCCTCCTTTTCAGATTTAGATATAGAAAAGGAATTAATAGCCAAGATAAAAGTGCATATTTTCCTCTCCCTTGGCATGGCGAAGCCCTTTGGCCAGGTCCTGGGGATCTACTCAGGAACTGTCTTCTTTGGTTCCCATTCCCCTTCACTATGATCAATGTTAAAAGTTATAGCTAAAATCTTCCCCTTCGGTGTCTGGATATTGAGTGTCAGATCCTGCATCAGCTCTGTCACGTTTAAAAACTGTACTCCGCTTGTTCTTCCATCTTGAGAACTGAAAGTGAGTTCTCTTACCCTGCCTGAATAAAATATCATGGTGGTTAAAGACACCAAATTTGAAGTTTGAGTCTAAGTCTGCTCCACCACTATGTATGTAATTTGGACAAATTAATTTACTTCTGTTAAGTTTAAGAGTTTTCATGTATAAAGTGAGCTTGTGTTAGTCTTTTGCATGTAAAACAAAGAAAATCAAGGTCAGCTCAAACTGACTTATACAGGAGTACACACACACACACACACACACACACACACACACACACACGGATGTATTAGCTACTGTAACTCTGTAACTACAGGGATGAAAGAAAAAGATGAAGAGCCCATTCCAGTTGTGTTCTATTTAAGGTTCTGGAACTCCAGCACTGGGAACTGTTTTTCCATGCCTAAATTCTGTACTGGTCACATTCTCAGGTTCTCCCCAGAAAGTGGCAAGTTGGCCTCTACAGCTCCGAGCTCCTTCAAACAGCTTTCACCAATTCAGTGGAAGGAAGTGTCCTTTATCAAGAGTCTCAGCAACAGTCTCAAGTGGCTCTGGTTGCCTTAGTTTGGCCCAGTGTGGGCCTAAACCTAACCTTAAACCAATCAACATGATTAGGAAGTACATATTTTCTTTTGCAAAGCTTGGATCATGTGCCTAGTGCTGGGGTTGGGCATGGGATCCATCTACCTAATTTAGACTAATAGAGCTGTTTGAAGATTCTTGGAAGGAAATTGAATTGTTGCTTGTAGGTGAAGGGAAAAATGAGGACTGGGCAAAACCAAATTCAAAAGAGAACTACACAAATCTAACTGTAGCTAATGTGAATGTCTATTACAGGTGATAACAACATCTACTTTCATCTCATAGAGTTTCTATGAGGTTGAATAATAATGTAAGAAGAACTTTCAGCACAATGCTGGCACATTGCAAGCTCCCCACAGTATCACTATTGCGTTATTCAACCTTTATGGAAGAAAGCTGCATGTTTATAAAGCCTCAATAGTACCCATTCTAGGTGGATGACATTTCACATATTTATTGGAAAACTTTAGAAGAGGGATAGCAACTTGTACGCCAACTCCAATCATGACTGTTTAGACTGCCGTGCTGAGGATTCTGTCCATCAGGAATTAGTGCCATGCTCAGCTAAGAATGCCTATCGGTCCTCAAGTTTCACATTTATAATCTCATCTTTAGAATAATACCTAGAACATAAAGGTATTTAAAAAGCTGTTTTGCCTCACTGGATTGGGAAATAATTAACATAAAGAGTTACATATAGATTTTCCACCTATACTGGAAAGACTAGCAAGAACTATATTATATGTAGTTTGAGAATGAAGGCAGGCATGTGTCTTATTCATGCTTATAGATTCAGTGTCTACCCCGTAGTAGGAGCTCAGTCAATATTTTTTCATGTTGAACTGAAAATAATTATGCTGAAATTCCTCCATGGAACCAAGGAGATATTGGTAAAATTAAACCACAAAAATTTTGAGTAGTGTTATTGTTTCATTTATAAGTTTAATGTATTTTTGCATATATTTCATGGCATTTATATTAAATTCATAAATAAAATATTGCTGTGTTTGTGTGAACTCAATAAAACATTTAAAAATAACAATAAAAATGTCCTCCTGCCCTCTTACATATTTACTGGTAATTTTGCTGACTTCTTAGCTGTTTAGGACTTAATGAAAGAACTCTGCAGGGTGGCAAGCTAGTAATGGCACATGTGATCTTGCCAGTCAGAAGTCAAAAGGGTCACAGGTGGTGTGCATGGCAGGTTCACACAGGCTCCAAACACAACTGCCCTTTGAAAAGTAGGAAATGCCACTCTTGGAGTAATGCTTTCACCCAATAAGCTGCATGCCCTGGGCAAGTCATTTGTAAGACACATGTGGGTTTGGGAGTGTTCTTACAATAGGGAGCTTACAACACAGACACAAACACACACACACACATACACACACGTCATCATCATCATCAACAACAAGATCTCTTATCACAATGTGTAGCAATCTAACTTTTGAACTGGCCAATACTTCCTCAGAGGTGTATGCAGACGTCAATGACAGGGGCCATCACTCAACCACTGTACACCTTACTATTAGAATTGGGGGACACTCAGGGTCCCCCAAGGGTTTTAGGCTGAAATAGTTCAAATAAAGAAGCTGCACCACTGTTCCTGAAAGCTCAGCAGTCCTCAAGCAAATTAAAACAGGCTCTGAAATTTAAGTGTTAGAAGAAACTCAAACTAAGGTTAAAAAACATGCTCAATAAAATTAAAATGAAAATTATTTCTCAGGCAACTGACATTTATGTCTTCTAATATATCCTCATCATGATACTGAGGGCAGAAAAGTGAGAAAGATGAGGCCAGATTCCTGTTGGAACCCTTATTTTTGGAATCGAGAGGAGCTGTCATTTGGAAATGCTTCCTTTGTGCCAGGCTTTTCATGGGTTGCCTCGTTAAAGCCTCATGACAGCGCTGCTACTGTGGCCGTTTCCAAATGACACAGGGAGAAACTGAGGGCCAGAAGGAAAATGCAGGGCAAGAAGCACGTAGGGAGGGGCAAGGCCTGAGGGAAGACCTAATACTCTCATGGTCTTTATTTTGTTTTACTACCCAGAGCAGTTTGAAATGTTTTTTACTTTAATTAATCTATTAATCAGTTTTTGTGATAAATGAAAAAGGAAAGCTACATTTTAATATAATATAACTAATATATACATATATATTCATCAGATTCCCAATTATGATTTTTTTAAAAATGCAAGAGATAGTAGGCTGAGACACTGGCCCCTCAAGATGTCAGGTCTTAATCCCTGCAACCTGTAAATGTTCATTTATGTAGAAAAACAACTTCACAGGTGTGATTAAGATAAGCATCTTGAGATGGGGAGATCTATACTAGCTTATCCAGGTAGGTCTAGTGCAAACACATGGATTCCTGCTAAACAGAGACAGAGGGAGATCAGGGAGAAGAAAAGGCAAAATGATCAGGAGAGCAGAGATCAGAGTGATGCAGCCACAAGGTACAGGAAGAACGAGGGACTGATGGAATGATGCTCATGCCTGATGCATCTGTGGTACTGATATCAGACTCCTGGCCTCTGCAAACGTCAGATGAAAAATATTCTGCTGCTTTAAGCCAACGAGTCTGTGACGATTTGTTACAACAGCTACAAAAGACTAATACATCTCAGATGACAAGTATTTCTTGTGCAGGGTCAGTGTGTGAGAAGGGAGGGTATTCCATGATCCTCACACTTGTGCTGTGTGTTTTTGAGACAGGGTCTCGCTATGCAGTTCAGGCTGGCCTTGAGCTTACTTTGTAGCCCAGGCTGGTCTCGAACTTGCAACCATCCTCCTGCCTCAGCCTCCCAAGTGCTGGGATTACAGGCGTGTGCCACCACGCCCGCCTCACATTTGTGTTATGAAGCATTATATTTGTACAATGAAAATGAGGCTTAGAAGGTTACATAAGTAGACTAAAAGCCTGCAGCAGTTACACAGCAGGACCTGACACTTCTCTCATTAGTTACTCAGTACATTTAAGTGAGTTGGGATAAACAACTGGGAATAAATTTGGAAGGATTGGTGCAGTTTTGTTTAGAAAAGGAATTTCAAAGCACTTGTAGTCTTGAAGACTCCAAGCTATCTGCAAAGCTGACCAAAACCATTCTAAAGTGGGTCATGCACAACTACGCTCTTTTATCAGAGGCCTTGGTATGAAATGCTCTATAATAATCAGTCTTTGTCATGAAAAACCTATATTTTTTAATATAGAGTTTTTTGAAACATTGTCATTTCACATAGCCTAAATTCTAAAACAGTCAGAGAGAGAGAGAGAGAGAGAGAGAGAGAGAGAGAGAGAGAGAGGCAGAGAGAGGGCGAGGGGGAGGAGAGAAGAAAAAGGGAGAAAGAAAGGATAATGTTAACTTTGAGTGTTCTTGACTTCAGTTCACGTTAGAAGCTTGCATGCTACCCGCCCTTGTTAAGCACTATTTCAGCCTCAACCCCTTGCAGATAATCTTTTTCAGTTTATAAGAAGTGAAAGAAAAACAGATAAAGAAGTTACAAATAAAGAATTTACTTCTCTTATAAGCATTTCATCACTGGTGTTTACAAACTGCATCAGTCTCTGTTCTACCTGTTACTAGATGCAATGCACATACTCCTAGAGCCTCTATTTGCAAATCAAGATGCAAGTTGCTGCTTTAATGCAAAGACAAGCAGTCCTGGAGGAATTTAGAAACTAGTTATGATAATCATGATAATAACCAGCACTGTATTCCAATACTGTTCTACACATATTACACATATTCATCACTTAATTCCAATAATCATCCTATGAGATATGTACTATTTTTATCACCTCTATTTCACAAATCAAAATAATATTTAGAAGGGCTAAATCTTATCCATGATCTTTCAGCTAGTTAGTGACTGAATCAGAATCTAAACTAGATGCTTTGGTTAAGAAACCCATGCTATTAACTATCTCTAATACTGGAATCAGACAAGAGTACAAATGACCAGGATGGAGAAAGATAAAAAGATAGGTAAGAAAATTGCTTCCATGTTTAAAGACAACTGCAGCATGCCAGTGTCCCTTCAGCACATTGGCCTCTTCCAGTTTTTTAAACACACTAAACATAGAGCTCATCTTTGTGGCTCAGGACCTTTGCACTTACTCGTCCTTCTGCTTAAAATTATTTCCAAGTATAATTAATCCTGTTATACTAAATTTAATTGAAATATAATCATATTGATTTTATTATGAATTAAAATTATTTTGTGTTTAATAGTTTTTCCATTTTTTGTCATTAGATTCTGCTCCATGAAGACTAAGCCCACTTCAGTCAGGTCCACCATTGAATTCTAAATGATTGCTACATAGTAGGGTCTTGGTACTTTTTTGTTATTGTTATGGTGTTGTAGAGAATTTAAGAAAGGCTCCATTCAGGAGACAGTATGGAAATTAGCTATGAAAGCTAGGTAAGATTTTAACTTATGTAGTTGAAGGTAAAAGAGATTCAGGCTGAAGGAAGTAGCATCCGATCTCTCTACGTGTTCCTACAGTTTGGTTGTGATTTAAATGCGTCTCTCAAGGGGTTGTTGGTCCCAGTGGGAGGGGTAAGTTGAGGTGGTAAAACCTTTAAGAGGTGAAATCTCATGGGAGGTGATTAGGTCATTGGGGGTGCCATTCTCAAAAGGATTAGTGTCATTTTCAAGGGAGTCCCTATAGTTCACGAGAGGCTCTATATATAGAGGCTCTTAGGAAAAGAGTGAGCAAGTTTGGCTCCTGAATCTTTCTTGCTTCTCATCTTGCATGTGATCTCTCCCTCCTGCAAACTCCTACTATGAGGTCATCCACCAAAAGGCCCTCACCAGACCAGAGCAGATGCTAGCTCCATGCTCTCAGATGTCTAAAACTGAACTAAATCAACTCCTTTTCTTTATACCTATGCTAGCATTAAGTATTTTGTTATAGCAATACAAAACAGACTAAGACATATGATTATTAGGCTTCAATGAGAAAAAGTATATGAAATACTTTACGGACTTGTTCATTTTTGCAATAGTGGGCTGGTAAGACTGGAAAAAAATAGGACAGTGTCTTCTATAAGCTCTAATCTTCATCTGCAAAGGAGGAAATGGAAAGGTCAAAAACTTGTACCCAAGTTTATCACAGTGAGCAGCAGAGTGAGGATTTATACTGAAGATTGGCCGGCTTAAAGCTGGAGGTTAACCACTATGCTATACTATCTCCTATGTTGAAAAAAAATCCTGACATACTACAGCAAGGAATTTCCATTGATTCAATGAACCACAAGGGAGGAATGGGATCAGGTTGTGCTAAGTGGAATACTTTAAAAACTCAGTAATCAAGATAAATAATATTATAATGAAATCTCTTTTTTTAAAAAATCAAACTATAGCTCCCTGTCCATTTTTGTTATTTTGTAAATAAAGTTTAATTGAAAGCTGGGACAGGATTAAGGTAAAGTGAAGCAGGAATATATAAATTCAGGGTTGGATCTTGTTCTTGATTTAAAATTTTGTGACTTTGTTCACCATCAATTCATTTTTTTTTAAAATTCAGGGTCTTGGTAAGTATTCCTAGGCTGACTTCAAATTTATAATACTCCCGTCTCAACTTCCTGAATTCTGACTGGTTCATTCTAGGCATGCACCACCATGCCTGACTTTATCATCAATTTCTTATGCATTAATTTTGATGAGAGTTTTAAAAAATATTCCATTAAAATAATATTGATCTTGATTTCTGGGTTTTTTGCACCTCTTTAAATTCTGCACACAAAGTGAGTTCTCCACTTGCTTCCAGTATAGGAATGTTTTCAAACAGAGTAACTTGACAGTAATAGGTAGTACAGTTCAGGGTATTGAGCTGACAAGAGTAGGATCAGGCAAGGACATAGACAAGAATGGATCAAGACCCAAATGAATGAATTTGCATTGAGGCTACAAACCCCCAGGAAAGACTTCTCAGGATTAATCTAGATAGCGTGGTAATTGACTGTATGCTGAGGAAATAAGGATAGGGACTCCAAGACAATACAGTGCGCTAGAGACATTAAAGGTAATACTAAGTTTCAGAATTGTGCTACTTTAATGAGATGTGGGTAGTCATGAGAAAATCCTGGTTTAGGAGGAATGATTTCAAGTCTGAAGATGCGGGTATGCAACAGCCAGTGTGCCATTTGATGTTATTTGCTCCTATTTGCAGGCTACTAATACTTTTATATGACAGATTTAGAATATAAAACATTTGAAATAATTGAACCAACGATTAGCACTTTGAAATAGTTTTTAGATTTTTCATGATATATTTTGGTTTTTCTGGTAATAAGATTTTGCCTTTCAAAAGCAAAATGACCATAATGTCAGTTTATCTTCCCTTCCACTGAGGAGAATAATGAAAGGATTTATTTATATACTTAATTTCAAGATTTCCCTTCTTTGATCTGAAACAGGCATCTTGAATACTAAACATCTTTTCTCTCTCTGGGGTGTTTTCTGCCTCCGTGAACACTCACCCAGCTGCTATATTAGCTAATTTTTCTTTCCTTTAACCTCCCCTTACTTGGATCATTTAAAGTGCTTTGCTTTTTTTTTTTTCTGAACTAACTCTAAGTATTTTGCTGTTTCATAAAGCCAAGCATTTTAGAATTTGTCCATTTACTAGCAATGGCTTCAGGAGGCTTTTCGGCTTATTGTGTCATACAATACCCTATTGTATGTGTGTAACCCAAACTAGTTCCAGGCTATTTTTACCACACACGCTCACACTGATTTGAGCATTTTAATTAAATCAGACAAACAACCAATCGCTGACTTAGTTGGTAACCAGTCATTCACTGAAAACAGTTGGACAGATTGTCTGTAGACTTAGCCTCGATCTTTTTGTTAGCACAGCCATTTAGGTTTTCTCCACTTAATCTCATTAAGGGCACCCCCTCTTTCCACCTGACATATGACTTTCTAGGTTTCCCTGGCCGGATGAATGTTTAAGTTTCCAATTACACGTCCCTAGATACATTTGTTCTGCCCTGATTCTTTTTGTTCATTCCCATCGATGTACTTAATATATTTTGATCCATTGTATTTTTCATTTGTCGTAACTAGTTTTTTGTTTGGGTGTCCAGTTCAGGGTTTTCTCATTTTAGTATTAGGCATGCATACCATCTGTGTACGTTAGGCATTGTAATATCTTTATCTTGGCTTCCTTTCATCTTTCCCTGATCCTAAGAATGGACGAAGGCCTTGTGTCTAATAAGTCATTTGCATCAGCATGTCCCAAATGACCAAGAGATGAGGCTGGGAGAGATTAGCATGGTAATCTCATTCTGATGGATAAAATTAGCAAAGATATTCCCCACAAATGGAGAGCTGCCATTGGCGAGCTGCTGTGCTTAGAATCAATTACTAAATTACTTTGAGCTCTAAGTTGACATTAACAGAAAAAAATTGCCATCGACCTAAGGGAAATAAGATAAAAAATATGCGATCATTAAATCTCTCACTACTATTCACAAATGTGACTCACAAGAATGGTACACAAAATAGGGCAGAATTTAATTTTTAACAGTGCCCCCTGTCAACATTTCATCCTATGCTTCTCCATGGCCTGTAAGCCTGCCCTGGCCTTTCCCATTTATTTGTAGTGGAAGGAGGAGGGAGAGGAAGTGAACCTGGATCAGCCTCTCTGCTTCCCCCCATGGATGGGTAGCTAGCTAAGGCGTCCCCTTATGAAACGAAAGTCATAAGGCTCAGCTAGCTGAGCCATTCCCCATGCCTCAGCCACCCCATCATGACAAACATGGATTGGCTTGCTGTTCTCTGGCCCCAAAGGAGGATCACATGGGGCCCAGCAACATTCCCAATCCCTCCTCCTGGTAGCACCCACCAAATTCTCTTCATCCACCCCAACAATAGCAAGGTAATCCTAGCTCCACGATTCCTAAAAACACAGCTGCCAGGGAAATGGTAACAATACACATTTTCTCAGAGGGTAATATCTGGGACTCGCAGCTTTTCTAGAAGTTGTTTAACTTGTACAACATTGCTGATTAGTATAAATATTTCTATTTTTAAAAGCCTTTTCCATTCAGAAATGCATCCTTGGGCTGGGGATATAGCTCAGTGGCACAGCCCCTGCCTGGCAAGCACAAGGTCCTAAGTTCAGTTCCCATACCCCCCCCCCAAAAAAAGCATCCTTGTCTTCACGGAGAGGCAGTTGTAAAGATGGGAATAAATAAGGAAATAGTTCATATAAGAGAAAAAGAGTTAAAATTGTTTTTTGTTTTTTGTTTTTTTGCCAGGGCCTGGGGAATCCCAGTGGTGTAGTAATTGTTAATATTATTAGCACAGTATACATATCAACTGTCAAGATATTATGAGGACTTGAATTCAGTCTCTGTTGTGGGAGTCAGGGTCAACATCATTAGCTATAGATCTTGTCTCAGTTTCCATATAGATGCCTCAGGGCAAGTGTCTGCCAGATACATCTCTATAGATGGGTATAACCATAGGAAGTACAAGGGGCCCATCACACACATCAGTAACAGACAACAAGCTTTTGTTTATCTGAAGGTTTACTGGAATTAACTGATTAGTGTCAACTTGACACAATAACTTTTGTCTACAGTGCAGTAGATCATTCTGATGGTTTTATTGATGGAGTGTGTTGTCTAATGTAAATTATAGGGGAAGTTGAATTTAGATAAAGTCTGGCACATTTTTCTTAAGAGGAAACTGAAAAAGCTATTTGTAAGTGCACCCTTGACAGGACACCTTCTGCACTCTATGGATATTGCTATAGTAATTGTGATATTAATAATAATAATCACGAGGCAGAGTTGTAATTGAAATGTATGCAATTCAGTGGTTGGCAAATACATCTTTAAGAGGACACATTTTGTGCTCTTACAGATATTACAACCAAATTGTGATATTAATAATTATGATTAGAAGGGAGATTTGTAAGTGAAATGTAAGCAATCCATTCTTAAATTAAACTTGGAACACAAAGCCATTAAAGTGAAATTAGAAAATAAGGCTAGGTTGTTAAGGGTGACACAAGTTTCATGTAAAAATTGCCAGTGAAATTGGCAGAAAAATGAAACAAAAGCAAGTGGGAGTTACATATTTATATGGAATTTTAAGTAACTATAAACAATTTATTCAAAAGCTAAATTCTAATTTTGGGGAAAAATTAAAAATGTACCTTGGGCTTTGAGGGATTATTTGTGTCCATATCATCAACATATCCATCCAACCTTGTACACAGTTGATTCTGAGGTTTGGGTACACTGACCTAAAGTAACTAACCATGAACTTTATTGGTGATGGGAGGTTTCTAGAAGCAGTCTGTTACTTCGATAATTGCTATTGTTGTTGTCTTGTGCTAAAATGCTATCCTAAAATTAATATCTAATTAATGCCATTTGCAAATATCTGAGCCCAAATTCTAGAAACAGAAATGATGAAGCTTTTGTCATAGGTGAAATGACAGCTTACTTTTGAAAGTAGAAAGAAGATGAGTGCCTGGGTGCTAGAGACCTTCTTAGAGTAATAAAAAGATGAAGAAGGCACTTAGCAAAGAGGCACCATTTACCCTAGAATCACATCCTACTATTGGGGTATAAATTCTTTCTTCCATAATAACATGTTTCACTGAAATGAGGTCAGTACAAGACACATTGTGAACTGCAAAATGGAGTAATTATCTTCTGAGATCTCATCAGTGGTTATTTCCTAAAGGCTGCAATTAGCCATCTCGATCTGATTTTAGGAGAGAACTATTTTCTATGCTTTCTGAGAAAATATACTACCGTCTTGTCCCTAGGTGATACTGCTTTTTACCCCAGTCTCTTGTAATTACACTTCACTGTAAATAACAAGCACAGAGATGACAGAGTAGTGCAGATTCCCACTGAGAAGTACCCCTAGGTCATCTTTTTCTTTAGGTTTCAGACTAAACAGATGAGAACGCCGAAATAATTTTTTGTCCTGAAAAAGGAGCATGTCACTCTCTCACCTGTAAATGTTGGAACAGCTTCTGTGCACATCCAACAAAGAATAAATCACACTTCTAAAACATCATGAACAAAACATCCTCCTGCCCCTTCTCTCCAGCTAGATTCTTTGGCTGGAACAAGGTCACCTTAGGGTTACCTTGGGCCCCACTAGCCTTTAAACACAAAGACCCAGGTCTCATGAACCTAGAACAAAAACTTTTGGGGAAGAGGGAAAGAGGGGGTTCGTAAGCTAACCCATCTAGCACACATGAGTCAGTTTAACTCATTGGAAAAAGATCATATAGAGATAGTAGTGTTTTCAGAACAGAAAAAAAAAGTGGCTCTTCTATGGGATGCTGAGGCTGACAATGTCAATATGGGTTGACATATTTTAATGGCAGGCACGGGTTACTCAACCACTTGATCCTTTCAGCAAGTCTCTAAGTTAGGGATTATCATCACTACTCTCTAAGTACGAAAACCGAGGTTCTGTCGGGTAGACAAATTCAGAATACACAGATGAATGCCTGGGCTTGACTCTTAACCCAGAGTTCAAAAAAACGCCCGTTTTAACCATAGCATTCTACCACCCTCCTTGTGCCCTACTAGGCTGGGTTCACGTGGCAGCCCACCCCCACACCACCCAGGGTGGCCCCTAGACAGCTGGGGAGAGAAGCTAAAGGGTCTTCATTGTTTGTGAGGCTGGGCTCAGGCTGAGGTCTAGCAACCTGCCCTTGGGCCTTGTCTGAAGCCACAGCCTTCACAGCCTCCTGTGACAATTGCTGACAGCATTCAGGGGTTTCTGAGAGCTGGAAGATCTAGTAGTCCTCGGGGGAGGGGGAGGAGAGGGAGGAAAGAAAGAGGAGTTTCTTTGCCACCTTGTTAGTCCTCCAGATTCCTCTATGGCTGAAAGGACACGAGCATGGCACACACTCAAACACAAACACACACACACAGAGATACATAGGGCCTGGGGGTCATAGCAGCAAACCAGGATTTGACAATATTTTCCTCCTATTCCTGAAAAGCCTCTGATGGTCAGATCCTTGTAATGTACTGTGCAATTTGGATTTTTTGGCGGGTCTTTTTCAACTGTAATTTGAAAATAAAGTTTGGCCTTACGAAGCATTTAAATAGACAGTAATCAGATACAGGAAAATGTAAACCATGAACTCTTCCTTTTGCCTCTTCTGCAATCCCCTTGTGTGGTGGCTGTGTGACTTCCTGGAAGCTGAATGTTGGGTCCTAACTAGCTGCAAGTCTTCCAAGATCCAGGTGGAGTTCTGTCCTCCAAGCTTATTTTTCCTTCACCTCACCAGGGGGCTCCACAATAGAATGCTCCTCCCCACCTTCTCTGATTATTCAATTATGGGTATCTCTGCTCTAATGTTCTCTACTACCTATGTGTCCACAAAAGAAGAAGAAGAAGAAGGTAGAAGGAATTATAATACATTCCCTCCAAATATAACCTCAAATTATCTTAATATTTGGGATGCTGCTGATAGTAGCGTACTAGTTTAGGTAAATGCTTATAATATGAAGGTTAATATAGAAAGCAATATTCAAAATGAAGTGCAAACTCTGATTACAGCATATTCAGGTGGTTAAAGCATAGAATTTGGATTCATACAGATGTGGACTGGACCCTGTTGATTCCCAGGCAAGCCATGTGACTTTGGGTAGTGAATCCACCTTCCTAAACTTCTGCCTTTTCACCCACAAGAATAGTGATAAATACAAGCAATTATCATGAAGATTAAATGGGTTTATATAAAGTTTAGCATAGGATCAGGCCTATTGTAATTTTGTAATTTTACCTATTACAATTAGAAGGAATGGTAGAGCAGGAGAAAATTCTCCAAATGAATGAAAATGGAAGAAGAAAAAAAAGAAGGAGGAGAAGGAGGAGGAGGAAGACAAAGAAGAAGGGAGGGGAAGAAGACGAAGGAAGAGGAAGAATAGATTCCTGATGAAGCTAAAAGACACTTGGAGCCAGGGCACGGGCCACTCACTTAAGACCAGCTTGGTTGGCCTTCAGGATTCATTCAGGTGAGTTCCCTGGACACTTCTTGGGATCTGGGTCATCACATGGACAAACCAGGAGATTGTGATTCTTAGTTCAGCTATTATCTACTTACATTCACTACTGGCTGTAAGTTCCAAATTTTTAGGGGGCAGGCACTGTAACACCTGCCTGCAACCCCAGCTACTCAAAAGACTGAGACAAGACACTCTCAAGAAGCTGGGCAACTGAATGAGACTTTGTTTCAAAATAAACTGAAAAAAAAAAAGCTGGGGTTGTAGCTCAGCAGTAAGGTGTTTGCCTAGCATACACAAGGCCCTGAGTTTAATCCCTAGTACCTCCCCATCCATATTTTTTAAAGGTCCAATTAAGTATAGTAACCATGAAAAGAATTATTCTTGGTAGCTGGATATTGTGGCATGCACCTATAATCCCAGGAAGCTGAGGCAGGAGGATCACAAGTTTGAGGCTAGGCCTGGCAACTTAGTGAGACCCTGTCTCAAAATAAAATTAAAAATGGTCTGGGCATGTAGTTCAGTGGTACAGCATTTGCCTAGCACAGACTCTCCATCCATAGCATTGGAAAAAGAACAAAGAAAGGAAAGGAGAAATGAAAAGAGGAGAGGAGAGGAGAAGAAGGAATTTACCTGATAATTATGATCTACCCATGGAGTCAGAAATACATACACGTTTATTGACATAATTATGTGTCTTTCATTCAACCAGGCTTTACTGAGTTTTCTTCTTTACCAGTCTGGTAGGTCTCAGAATTGCACCAGACAGATACCGCTCCACCTTACCCTGTTTATCACCTAGGACTCTGTGCAGAAAATCTGCTATGGACAATTTCTGGGCAGTAGAAATAAATTTGGCTTGCTTCTTTGAGTTGTTCTATGCTTTCCCATGTTTCTACAATAAAAGCATTTTCAGAGAAAAAATATTTTTGAAAAAAAAAATCTACCTGCTACAATATACCAATTTCCATCAAATTTTAGATTTTCAGCTGATGGGTGGATTTCGGGGAAAATGACTCCTGTTGCCTATGTTTCTTGTAATTATGAGACCCACTCGACCTGGTGCTATGAGTGCATTTTTGAGTACTAGGAGCCTACACTTGCCAGGAAGGCAGGAATAGTGAATCCTGATTTTTCCTCCTTCCTGTCTGCTTAAAAGGCACTGTGATGGGCTGGGAGTGTAGCTCAGTGAAAGAGCACTTAACTAGTGTGTGTGAGGTTATACAAAAAAGAGGGCACCATGATGCTCAGAAAATGTAGTTTGGATTACTTTCCAACATGATAAATTTTAAGAATTTGTTTACTTTAAATTATTACCCATATTTCTTGATCATTTAGATTATGTTAAGTACTTTGTACCTATTGTACCACTGAATCTTCATAACAAACATACGGAATATGTGGTATTATTATCCTTTTTAAATAAGTTGCCCTTGGTTAGACAGTAAGTCCCAGAGTTAGATTCAAATACCAAAACATCAGACTCCAAAACCTACATTCTCCACTGCATCCTGAAACACTGCTCACCAAGTGAGATGGGACTTGTGGATCAATATTTGAGATGGGGTCAATCTCTAAATGTCAGAAAACCAACAACACGTTTCTTGCTGCTTGGATCCAAAAACAATAATCAGTAATTCCTATTTTCCGGCTCCTCCAAAGCAAATAGTGGGTCCTTTGCTTTTGATCATTTCATTGGTAATTGCTACCAGAAATCATGTGGGCACTACAAACCTAGTGAGAATAGGCAAATTACTGGAAAAGAAGAACCTCATGAGTGCTATGATCAAACTGCACCATGCGGTTTTTCACACTCATGACAATACCCATGATTAATGGTTATGGTTGTCATTTTTTAGCATCTTTTCTGTATCATGTCCTTTTATAAGTTTTTAAAATATACCTCTTATTTAAGAAGCACAGAGGGGTTAAGTAGCTTCTTTTTTTTTTTTTCCGGTGCTGGGAACCGAATTCATGACCTCCTGCTTGCCAGGCAGGCGCTGTGCCACTGAGCTAAATCCCCAGCCCCAGGGTTAAGTAGCTTCTGAAAGTAGAAACTGGATTATGACTTGACCTTTTGGTTCCAGAACCGATCCTTTTACCCAGTGCTGCAGCACTGCCTCTCCTGGCCAGCACAGCTCCACAGGTCAGAGTGGGTAGAGGAGAGAAATATTTCAGCCTAGAAGTTTGGAACAATCTAACAGCATAGTGAATCCCCTTAAAATAATGAATGTTCTGCCATTGGAAATGTAGTCAAGCCTTGTGTCTTGGTTAATTTTTTCTTGTTGCTGGGGCAAAATACCTAACACCCAGAATTAAGGAAGAAAGGGTTTATTTAGCTCACAATTTGTGGATGTTTCAGTGTATACTTGGCTGGCTCCAAGGCGGGGTGGCACAAGGCAGAGGGCATCAGTTCAGGGAAACAGAAAACCACAAAAGCAGCCAGAGCAAAAAGGGAGGAGCAGCAGACAGCAAGCCTCTTTCCCTCCCTTATACTGTATGCAGGCTGCCCACCCCAGGGCGAGTGTAGCACTCACACCCATAATCATTTGAAGACTTTTTGGGTGCTTAGTGGCCACGTAATCATCCACATTTGATGTTCCACTACAAGAAAAATAATGTAAACTCTCCCAAGATCATGACTGATACAATGTGGGAAATGGTAATTCTCATTCATTTCTGGGGCACATATAGTTTGTAGCTTGAGTAATTAAAACTTTTAAATCCCAAATTCCTTTTCTACTCCTAATATGTAGTTTCATTAACCAGGGTTGTGTGAAGCCACAGGAATTCCTTGAATTGCATTTACAATTTTTATTGTAAAATGCCACCAGAAATATGTGTGATTTAGTACAATCCATTTTCCGTCAGTCATCAGTGAGGGGTGTTTCCTCTTCTACTTGTGCATTTCATTATCTGTTTTTGCGTCTTCAGAAACACAATAACCAGCATGAAAAGATTTGTACACTTTCCAGAGCATGTTTCATTTTTCATCTGTAATGATCTTTTGTAAGGTTCTCACAATCTATTGAAAGAGAACATTTCTCTGCCTCCGACCAAAAATATTACTCACATTTCCAGCACACAGAGGGGTAGAAGAGGTAAGTGCCACTATGGTAACAGAGAAAGAGTGGCTTCCCTCCAGCCATAGGCACCATAATTGCCACACCCCCCTCACTCCCTTCCACTTCCTCCCTTTTGACTTCCTTCCCTAGGTACACTGATGTTTTGGGTCAATTCTAATTGCATTTGTGTGGCACATTAAAGCACATGGTATTTTCTGTTTCCACGCGCACTGTTTTCAAAGTTATAAAACACAATTTTCTCTCCCCACATCCTTTTGTTTCAACAGGCCCTATCTTAAAGATATAAAGAACAATTTTCTCTCACCACTTCCTTTCCAATATCTTTTCTTCCTTCCTTTTAGAAGCTTCCTGAAGGTAAAGAAAACTCAAGTGCAGCCCCTGGTGGAACCCATGGACGAGACCAGCATCACCCTGGAGTGTATTGGAAATGCAGTCTCAGGCTCCATCCCAGATCAACAGAATCAGAATTTGCATTCTACAATATGCCCAGGTGATTCATTGGTATATTTAAGTTTCAAAGGCGCTGCCTCAGGTCAAATTGAGTAGAATAAATGAAGCCAAATGTAAACATTTAGATATGGATGGATTGGAAGGCACAAAATGACTGATCACCTAAGAATGCAGCAGAAGAGACTTATACAAGTTAAATATATGTTCCTACATTATTTCCTTTTCATATGCTTCCCAAGTGCATAAAAGTGGAAATGTAAAATATCCCAAGAAAACATTTATAAAAATCAGCCTACTATTTTCTTTTTCTGCATCAGAAATATAAGATACAGAACAAAGATTAAAACACTGGCTACTAACTTCCCGTCTGGTGACTGAGTGCGGTATATATACTAGGATGCTAGACTTCCCCATCCTCCAGAGGTCACAAGGAATCTCTGCACCCAGGTGTAATTTTAAAATAAGCCAACCTTTCCAAGAAATCCCCTCGTCACTTTCAGGTTTCCTTTCAATGCGTACCTTCTTAAGGTTTTCAAAAAGCAAATGTTTATTTCATTGCTATACTTTGGGGCTCAGTAGAACACCAGAACTTGCAAAAAACCTGTATTTAGATGTGGCTTGTCCCCTACAGGCTTACATATTAGAGATTTAGTCCCCATTGTGGTGATGGTGGGAGGGGGCAGAATCCTTAAGATTCAGGCCCTAGTAAGAGGTAATTTGAATGCTGGGTGTCCTTGGAAGGGGTTAATGCAGTTCTTGTAGGACTCCAGGTAGTTTTGTTGTTATAGAAGGGTAAGGGTTGTTATAAAAGAACAAGACCTGTTCCTCCTCAGGCTCTGCTTTCCTGCATCATCATATGATCTCTCCCACTGGCACACATTGCCACCATGATACCATCTGCTATGATGTGGTGCAGATGGGGCTGGGGGCACAGGTCTCACCAAAGGCAAAGCCAATGGGGCTGCCTGATCCCAGTGTTTCAGCCTCCAAAACTGGAGCTAAATGTACATCTATTCTCTCTCGCTCAATCTCTCTCTCCCTCTCCTCTGTCTCTCTTCATATATATATTCAACCTAGCCCAGATATTTAGTCTTAAAACCACAACAGCACCAGGAGAATTGGAATGGGTGGTCAGTCTATTCTAACATCATTTATTAAACCCAACTGCCCTAGTGAAATTGGCACCAGAAAAACCCCTGACATATTACAGGTAAACAATTTTCATAGAAATAATTTACTTCAACTGCAAGCTAATCCTCTGAGCCCTTGAAAGAATCAAACAGATCATCCGAGCAGATTTCTTTAAATTGGCTGGAAGTGCATAGCTCTTGTTTCAGCATCAATAGATGAGCTCAGTTTCAACTAAGCAGTTCACTAACTGCATTGATTTTTTTTAAGGCTAGGTTGTATTGAGAAAATATCCAGCAAACACAGAAACTGAGGTGTTTGGAGACTCATGAGCAAAGAGTGAATTTTGTTCATGTAGCTTATTGCTGGGAACACATCTATTGGGGCTACAAATTCCAGAGTTTTTAGTAGTTTTAACCTTTGGCCATTTGATGATTGAACCACTCTGGTCCATCTCATGCCTAAGGGCTCTCAAAAAAACTCTGCAGGTACAAGTTCTTGCTCAAGGTCCAACAGCTGTCAGAGCAGATGGCTAGGGATTTGTATACTGTGGTCCTAAGTATCGCCCTTTAGCTCTAAGGCACCAGGAACAATTTGATAAATTTGATTAACTGAGAACAATATGATGCTTGCCTGGAAAGCTCACTTTATACTTTCACAGAGTTCCTTATGTTCTTTTCATGGTCTCAGGATATAAGATGATATTACCTACCACCTCAGTCCTATAAAACTATCAGAGAAAACAAAATGAGTCACTGTTGGTGACCCCTTTTGACTAACCTCTGAATCTTTGTGATTCACATATGCAGCCAGCTGTGTCATCCAGGCAATGCTCAGAAGCTCAGAGTATGCCTCCTCTAGCCTCCAAAGAAAGCAAATGTAATTTCGGGTTCCAAGTCTTAGGTGTCAATTAAGGTCTACCTACTTTGTGAAACCACAAAGAAGTCATCGATATGCTGGAAAACCTTGTACCCTTGCAAGGTTTTCTGCTTTTCTTCCTTTCAGTTTCCAGTAGTTTCCTTGATAAATAGCCCATGGATAGCTTGCAAAGCATTTTGTGCTCTGAGATGGCTGTGCACTTGTGTGTGTGTGTGTGTGTGTGTGTGTGTGTGTGTGTGTCCCTGGGTCTGTGAAAGGCTGCTGATGCTGGATGGGAATACAATGGTGGGCTCTGGAGAGTGAGTCTGTGGGAATTCCTCAGGAAGCTGCAAGTTGCTATGAATAGCCTGGCTTTCCAGGGGAAGCTTTGCCTCTTGCTGTGCCCTCTAGCTCTCGACTTGATGGAGACAAACCCAGGGCTCCAGAGGTTGGGAAGGGCTTAGGGAGGAGGCCCATGTGGGGACAGGCTTTTTTGTGTCCAGATTCCACTTGGGTGACCCTGGGGAGAGAGACTGCTGGTTCTTTTCCGGGGCCACAATGCTCCATTTACAAGCCGCAATTAGTTGCAAACAAAATTTGTGCACCCACCACTAACTGTCAGCTCAAGAGGTTGAAAGTTCAGTGCTGGGGAGGTCAGGATGCCTTCCAAGGGGCTGATGACTTTGCTCACAAACTCCCCTCCCCCCTCCCCATGGTGAGGACCATTCACTGGGGGAGAGAGCCACATTCCAGATTAGGATGCCAGCAAAGTTAAATAATCAATGCCAGAGGGGCTTGTGGTTCTGGGACTATTGGTATAGCAGGCAGATGTACATTATACAGTGACCTTTCTACAGCAGAATGGTGACTTGGTGTATATAAATATAGCCACTGGAGAAGATCACTGCAAGAAGCAGTCTAATGGTCATTAGGATTTAGCTAATATCTGAAAAGTCCAGCCAGTTTTGCTTGCATATTCCATATAGAATGAAAAAAAGCCAGAAGGGCCCAGAAAAATGAACTGTTCTTTGACAAATCAAAATGTGTAATTAGTTCTTCTGAGAGCAAAACAAAGGGCCTATTTTGTCTTTAAACACCAGAGCCAGAAACAGGAAAAGGCTACAATTAACTAACTGAAGCACAATGCAAAGCCAATCAATAATGGAATGATTATTATGAAGATGTCATACATTAACTGCACCTAGGGGCATGAGTGCTGCTTTCAGAGCATGAACATTCTTTTGAATTCCAGATACATTTGTATTGTTGTTTGTGATGCTGCCTTTCAACTTTCTCTTGTCTCCTTAATTCTCCTCTCCAATCCTCTGAATCTCAGTGTAAACCATGAGCAAATTCCTCTTCTCTCCATATAGCATCTGATGTTCAAATCCCAAGACGCCACTGAGCTTCATAGAAAGGGAGGTATTTCCATCTGGAGACCAGGCTGGCAAGGGCTGCCTCTTTCTTTTTTTAATGGTGTAGATTCTCTTGGATGAGAGTGAAGTAGACAGTTACATTTAGGGTGACTAAAGCATCTTCCCAAGTTTCTACTCAGGATAACCAGACGCTGACTTTGGGTCTAATCCAGAGAAAGACCGCTAGCTTTGTAAACTCACCATCAGCATGGCAAAGCAGCCCAGCAAGCCCCTCCACAGAACACAGAACATGGTCCCATGGGAGGGAGATGGGGCTGCCCGCTCCATCTTGGCCTTTTGCAGCAACCACACAGCACGAACAACAAAAGCACCTTTTTGACTTCTCTTCCAGGCTCCATCTGAACCAAACTTAGATTTCCAAATGTAAGACCATCAGTGGCAGCAGCTATAATGTGACAAAACCACACCTGAGACAGCTCCCAACAGAGCCCTGGTCCCCTCCCTCCCTCCCCCCTCGAAATCACCAAAAGCACATGTGTTGTACATGGCTTCCATTCAGAGGGAGTTGCTTGGATCTTTCTTCCCAAGACAGTCTTCCTGTATACCTTCTTTCTCCTCCCTCCCAAACTACACCCCTGCAGTGCTTCATTGACTCAGCCACTGAGGGAGCAAAATTACTGCTTCACAGTGGGTGGAGATCGTGGGCCAGGTTATGATGCCTGATGATGAATTAACAAGAAACCTCCCGTCACCTGGTGGGCAATTTTTTTCTAATTAAGTTAATTGGATATTTTTATTATAAAAGGAGTACATGTTCATTATTAAGCATCTGTGAAATACAGAAAAGTAAAAAGTTGGAAGAAAAAAAATAAAGCCTAGCCTACAGGTGGGTAATTACAGCACTAGACTTATTAGTCATTTTGACTGGGCACTGGGTAATCCATAAATTAGATTTTTACAGTCAACTCCATTTCCACTTTCTAGTTCAGCTACTGTGCCTGTCCTAAGTCAATGCCACGGTTACTCATCACAGTTTCCCCTTGGAGAAGGCAAGATCTTTTCTGCCTACACTGCAGGCCCACTTAAAATTTTAAAGCAAAACTGTTCTCAGAGTTGCGTCTGACTCAATCTTCTGTTACTTCCATTTGGAGCTCAGGATTTCCTGCAGTTTGTGCTCTGTACACTAATACCGGAAGAGAAGGGAAATTTGTGATCTATTTTAGAAGTAAATTTTTAAAGACTTTCAATGAAGTATTTAAATTATATGGTAAGCTCAGTGATTAGAACAAGTTTATTGCCCATACAGAGGGAGTTCTACACTGCACCAGTAGTCACTGTGGCTGACCCAGAGCTCCGTGAGGCCATACTGCCTTCCAAATAATCAAAGAACATGTCTTGATTCATTCTGTTCAATACCTTGCATAACATGGGTGGCATGTGCTAGAAAGCCAAAACATCATTTGTAAAATACATGATCAACAGCTGGTGAGAATTCTAGGGCAGACATGAGGGTGGGTACAAGGGGCCACACAGCTCACCCTGATGTTATTTTGCAGTCTGAGGCCTAGTTTCAGAGACACAAAGGAAACTATCAATATCATCTAATTTTGAAAATGCCTCTCAAAAAGCCACTAAAGTAACATTCAAATATTTTGAAGCATCTTGAAACCACAATAAAAGCTATGTGTTATAGACTAGTTGTTATAATCGGTAGATGTCACTCAATGTACAGTGACTCACGCACAACAAAGGTTATTCATTAACAGAAGAGTCACTTTCCTCCTAGCGGGGCCTCCATACCTACCACCCATCATTTAAAGGAGGAGAGGTTTACTTGGCTCACATTTTCAGTCCATGCTTGGTGGCGCCAACCAGAAACAACACCAGAGAGGGGCAGAGCAGAGGGAGAGCTGCTCATGTCACAGCAAACAGAGAAAAGAGAGGAGCAGAGGAGGCAGGAAAACACTTTGAGTCTCCACCTCCTAAAAGCAAGTCAACTAGAGCGGCCCCTCGTCCAGTCCTCTCCCCAAAGCCCGTCCTATTAACACGTGAGACCCTTGGGAAGCACTCTGGATGAATTGTAACTCTGTCCTTTGCTCCCACCCTCCCAACCTCTGGTAGCCACCACTCTATTCTCTGTTTGTATGAGATTATTATTTTTATATTCCTCGTATGAGTGAAATCATGTGTTCCTTGTCTTTCTGTGCCTGGTTTATTTCATTTAATATAATAATCTCCAGTTCTACCCACATTGTTGCAAATGACAGGGTTTCATTCTTTTTGTGGAGGAGTAGAATTCTTCTGTGTCATTCACATGTGTGCAACGTTTTCTGTATCCATTCACCAGTTGATGGACACTTAGGTTGTTTCCCTTTCTTGGCTATTGCAAATAGTGCTGAAAAACATGAGAGTGCAAGTTTCTCTTTCACACACTGACTTCTTTTCCTTTGCACATATATCTAATTGTGGGCATTTCTGGGTCACATGGTAGTTCTTGTTTTGTTGTTGTTGTTTTTGAAACAGAGTCTCACTCTGTAATTCAGGCTGGCCTTGAACTCATGGCAATCTTCCTGTCTCAGCCTCCCGAGTATTGGGGTTACAGGCATGTGCCACTATACCTGGTGGCTCTGTTTCAATTATTTGAGGAACGACTATGTTCTTTTCCACAGTGGCTGTACTGATATACATTCCCGCCAACAGTGTGCAAGGGTTTCCGCTTCTTCACATCCTTGTCGGCACTTGCTAGCTTCTGCCTTTTTTATATTACATCCCTGCTGGAGTGAGGTGAAATCTCACTGTGGTTTCGATTGGTATTTCCCTGATGATTAGTAATATTGAGCATTTTTATATACCTTTTGCTCTTTTATATGTTTTCTTTTGAGAAATATCTATTTAGGTTTATTGCCCATTTTTAAATCAGGTTATTTAGGGTTTTGTTTTTGTTTTTGCTATTGAGTTTCTTTTAGTTCCTTAGATATTCTGGATATTAACCTTTTAGCAAACATATAAGGGTTAATATGTGTAAATAATTTCTCCCCTTCCGTAGTTTGTCTTTTCATTCTGATTATTTTTTTCTTTGTAGTGCAGACACTTTTTAGTTGCTTGTTTTTTGGTTTTGTTCTCTTTTTTGAGACAGGGTCTCACTATGCAGTTCAGGCTGGTCTTGAACTCACTATGTAACCCAGGCTGGCCTCAAATTCACAGCAATCCTCCTGCCTCAGCTTCCCAAATGCTAGGATTGCAGCATGAACCACCATGTCCAGCTCTTTTTAGTTTGATATAACCTCATTTGTCAACTTTTGTTTTTGTTTACTGTGCTTTTGAGATTCTGTCCAAAAAATTCTTGCCTATTCCAATGTCCTGAAGTGTTTCTCTTGTGTTTTCTTCTAGAAGTTTCATGTCTTATATTTTACTTTTTCATCCATTTTGAGTTAATTTTTTTGTAACTGGTATGAGATAGGGATCTAACTTAATTCTTCTGCAAGTGGATGTGTGATTTTCCCAGCACCACTTATCAAAAAGACTATCCATTCTCCAATATGTATTCTAAGCACTTTTGTCAAAAATAAATTGGGTGTATACACATGGGTTTGAGTCTAGACTACCTATTCTGGTCCATTGTCCTGTGTCTGTTTTTATGCCAACATCATGCTGTTTTAATTACTAGGTTTTGTAACATATTTTGAGATCAGGTAGTGAGTGCAATGCCTCTTGCTTTTTTCTTTTTGCTTGAGATTTCTTTGACTATTTAGAGTTTTAGGGGTTCCATGCAAACGTTATGATGTTTTTCTAAATCACTGATAATTTTCTAAATTGGAATTCTCCACAGGATTTCCTTGAACTTGTGGATCACTTTGAGTAGTCTAGACGTTTAACCACTATTCATTCTTCTGATCCATAAATATGAGATGCACTTTCAAATATACATTTGTGCATGTTCTCTTCAATTTCTTTGGATTAATATTTTATAGTTTTCATTGTAAAATCTTTAATTTCTTTGGTTAATTTTTCCTAGGTATTTTTATAGATATTGTAAATAAGATTGTTTTCCTAATTTCTATTTCAAGTAATTTGTTATTGGCTTATTGCATTGCTACAAATTTTTTATGTGATTTCTTATTTTGAAACCTTGCTTAATTCATAAATTAATTCTAATAGTTTTTTGGTGAAGTCTTTGATGAAAGTGGGCATCCTGGTCTTATTCCAGATTGAGAGAAAAGCTTTCAACCTTTTCTTATTCAGTGTAATGTTGGATAACAGCATACTACAAGAATGGCTTTTATTTTATGGAGGTATGTTCCTTCTATAGCTAGCTTGTTAAGAATTTTTCATCATTGGGGCTGGGGATTTAGCTCAGTGGCAAAGCGCCTGCCTGGCAAGCGCAAGGTCGTGAGTTCGGTTCCTGGTACCGGAGAAAAACCAAAAAAAAAAAGAATTTTTCATCATGAAGAGGTGTTAATTTTTATTGGGTGCCTGTTCTGCATCTATTGGGATGATAGTATGGTTTTTGTCCTTCATTCTTATATTACATTTTTCCCTTGTTGCTGGGACAAAATACCCAATACACACAATTTACAAGAAAAAACTCTATTTTGGTTCACGGTTTGTAGAGGCTGAGAAGAGCTGCTCACATGGTGCAGAGGCAGATACGGGAAGAGTAGGGAGGGAGATAAACCCTTCCCTGTCAGGCCACTAGTGACCCAACTTCTCCAACCTGGGTCCCCCTCCCAACATCACATTTAGCTGTAAATTCCTCAGAAGGCCAATCCAGTGATGCTTATCGTGCCCCATGATCTTATCATCTCCCAAAGCCCCACCTATGAGCACATCAGACTTTGAGGGGACATCTAGGCATAAGCCATAGCAATTCTGTTGATGTGGTATATCTTCTTTGTTGATTTGCATAAGTCATTACTTACTCCCCTGGATGAATCTCATTTAATCATCCTTTGTTCTTTTTGATGTGTTGTTGCATTTGGTTTGCTAGTATTTTGTTGAGGATTTTTACATATATATTCTTTAATAATACTGGGCTATAGTTTTCTTTGTGTTGCTGTTTTGTGTCTTTGCCTGGTTTTGTTGACAGGCTAATATGTTTGGAAGAATGCCCTCCTCTTTGACATTTTGGAATAATTTAAGAAGAATTGGTATTCATTCTTGTTTAAATATTTGGTAAATTCAACAGTGAAACTACATAGTTCTGGGCTTTTTGGTGGAAAACTTTTTATTAGTGATTCAACCTTATAACTTGCTATTGGTCAGTATTAACTCTGTTAGTATACAATGATCTCTAATGACCCTTTGTAATTCTATGGTGTCAGTTGTAATATCTTCCTTTTCATCTTTGATTTTGAATCTTCTCTCTGTCTTTGTAGTTTATATTAGTTCATTTTATCTTTTTTTAAGAACTAGCTCCTTGTTTCATTGATCTTCTGTACTTTTCTCAGTTTGCATTTCATTTATTTCTGCTCTTTATTATTTTTTTCCTTCTATTAATTGTGTGTTTGGTTTGTTCTTGTTTTTTCAGCTCCTTGAGACATAGCAATATATTGTTTCTTTGAAATCTTTCTCTTTTTGGTAGGCAATGATTGGTATAAATTTCTCTGTTAGTATTATTCTTGCTGTATCCCATAGGTTTGGTATGCTATGTCTCCATTTTCACTTGTTCAAGAAATTTTAAATTTTCTTCTTGACTTCTTCCTTAACCTATTGATTATTAAAAAGTAAATTGTTTAAATGTCATAGATTTGTATAGTTTCTAAAGGTTATCTTGTTATTTTTTCTAGTTTTATTGCATTTTTGGTTCAAAAAGTTATTTGATATGATTCCAGTTTTTTAAAATTTGTTGAGACTTGTTTCTTGGCCTATTCTATAATCTATCCTGGAGAATGTTTCATGTGCTGATGGTAAAAAATATGCATCCTGTACTGTTAGACATAATGTTCTAAAGATGTCAGCTTTATTTGGTCTAGGGTACAATTTAACTTAGCTGCTTCTTAGTTGACTGTCTGTCCTGATAATCTATCTATTGCTAAAAGCGGGGTGCTTAAGTCCCATACTATTACTGTTTGAGAGCATATCTTTCCTCTGTAAGTCTACTACCATTTGCTTCATATGTTTGGGTGCTCCACTACTGGGTGCATAGGCATTTAAAATTCTTGTCTTTTGGTGAATTGACCCTTTTATCATTTTATAGTTACCTTCTTATCTCTTTTTTATTGCTTTTTATATATAGTCTACTTTGTCTGATGTTGAATATGGCTGTTCCTACTTTATTTTGTATCATATTTGTGTCAAATATCTTATTCCACCTCTTCATTATCTGTGTTCATCCTTCGAGGTGAGGTGAGTTTCTTTTAGGTAACATATACTTGGGTCTTATTTTTTTATACACTTAGTCATTCTACGTGTTTTAATTGGAGAATTTAATCTATTTACATTTAAGGCACCACTCAACAGATTTTATGTGTTTTCTAGTTTTGCTGTAGTTTCTGTCTCTCTCTCTCTCTCTCTCTCTCTCTCTCTCTCTCTCTTTCTCTCTCTCTTTGTTTCTCTCTCATTCTCTTTCTCCCTCTTTTTCTCTCTTCCTCTTTTACAGTTTTATTTTTATGGTGAAGTGATTCATCTCAGTAGTGTGTTGTGATTTCTTCCTTATTATTTTTGGCTTGTCTATTACAGACTTTTGTGTTGTGGTTGCCATACAGTTTACCAAAATATCTTTAGTATATAATATGCTATTTTGAAATGTTAGCAACTTAACGTGAGCATAAAGATAAGACACAGAACAAAGAATAGAGAAAATATATTAATTAAAACTACATTTACCTTCCATTTCTTCTCACATTTTGAATTTTTTTATCTCATTTTATGTCTTTCTATATTGCTTATTCATTAACATATTAAGGTACCAATTATTGTTTTGTTTTTAGTCTTCATACTAAAGATACAAACGGTTTATGTACCATGCTTACTGTAGTAGAGTATTCTCACCTTGTCTGGATAGTGACTCTTTCCCGTGAGTTTTATGCCTTCTAATGCTTTTGTCTTACTCATTAAGGTCTCCTTCTTCCACTTTGAAGAGCTCCCTTTGGCATTTCTTATAAGACAGGCCTGGTGGAAAAATATTCTCTGGGTTTTTGTTAGTCTAGAAATAAGTCTTTATTTCTCTTTTACTCTGAAAATTAGCTTTTGTGAGTACAATATTCTTGGTTGGCAGGTTTTTTTCTTCCAAAACTATTAAAATCTCATACCATTCTTTCCTGGATTGTAAGGTTTCCCCCAGAAATCTCCTGTGAATTAGAGGACCACATATATTTCTTTTCTTTTGCTACTTTGAGAATCTTTTCTTTGTAGTTAACTTTTGACAGCTTAATTATAAGATAATTTTCAGTAAACTTAGTTGAGCTAATTCTGTTGAACTTTGACCTTTCTGTAGCTGGATGTTTATATCTTTCTCTAGGTTTGGACATTTTTCTGTTATTGTTTCCTTGAATAAGTGTTCTGTCCTTTTGGCATTTTCAGATTCCTCTTAAACCACCCCCCAACCCAAGTATGTTTTCTTTTAATGCCATCTCAAAATTTCTGTAGAGTTTCCTCATTCCTCTTCAGTCTTTTCTTCTCCAAGTGTATATCTTTAAATAGCCTGTCACTGAGCTCACTAATTTTTTCTTCTGCTTGATCTATCCTACTATTGATGTCTTCTATTATGTTTTTAATTTTGCTTAGTGTATTTCTCAACTCAAAGATTTCTGCATGCTTGTATTTAATTTTTATATTTTATTTATTTATGTGATTTTTTTTTTTTTTTTGGTTTTTCTCCGGTACCAGGAACCGAACTCACGACCTTGCGCTTGCCAGGCAGGCGCTTTTGCCGCTGAGCTAAATCCCCAGCCCTGTGATTATTTATTTTTAGTAGCATGAGGAATTGAACTCAAGGTCTCATACATACTAGTTAAGTACTCTTCCACTGAGGAATATCTCTAGACCTTGAGATAGTTGCGCTGATTTCTCCATTAAATTTTTCTCTTAAGATAGTGAATCTTGTTTGTGTTTTCTTGAAACTTGTTGCATTTCCTTAAAATGCCTGTTTTAAATTTTTATCCAAGAGTTCGTCCCTACTGATTACTACTGGTTATTTTCTAGCATCTTATTTTGACTCCTAGATGAGCTTATGATTTTCTGAAAGCTATGGATCCTTGGATGGCATGCAATGTTATCTGGGCATTGAAGGATCAGGTATTGCAGTCTTTATAATTTGGCTTTGTTTATCCTTATCTTTCTAGAAATTCTATGCAGGCCCCTTATTTCCTACCTTATTTCTTATAATCAATTCTATTTCTGTATTACATGTCACCCTAAATCCAGGTATCCTACAAGAGTGTCATTGGTGTGTTGTCACTGTTGCAGCACTAGAAGACAATCCCACCCCGTTTGTCCCATAGCAGCAGTTAGTATGTTCAACAAGAACTGGGGGATACCTAAAAAGGATAGTCCATCTCCTAAACACCTCTCTGAGGCTAGAGTGGACCTAGAAACCTCTTCCACAGTCACTAGCCTACTGTTGAGTACTGTGTGATTCTGCTCACCTCTTGCAGGGACCAGTCTCACACACATATGTCACATCTGTGGCCCTCAATACTGCAACGTTCTACCATGCTCCAAATTCATATCCCACCAGTACCAGCACAGCACTGGGGTAGTCCCAAAGTCTACACTGCTATGAACTGCTTACTTTTGAGGTGATCTTATGGCTTAAAACTAATACAATCAGTCATAGGTGATGCTGGCCAGAATAGAAGTCCAATATACTAGAGCCATACGTCTTATCCTGGCACTGGGGCTATTCCTAAGGGATTTTTCTTGCTTTAGCTTTTTAGTTCATTTGTTTTTGACCAGGAATCAAACTCAGAACCTGAGCTATATCACCAGTTTGTTCCTAAATTTTTGTCCACAGACAGGCCAGTAGGAACGACAGTGTTAGAATTCACAAGCCCAGAACTGAGTTCCAAGGCAAAGTTCTATAACTACCCTGTTCTCCCCTCAGCAAATATAATATTGCCTCACTTCATGCTGTCAGAAATTAGGGTAGTGATGATGGGCAATCCCTTGACCTTCAAGGCTGACATTAAGATGACTCATGCCTGAGTCTTATAGCCACAAAGATCTGTACTAGGAAGTATACCCAGGCCTAGGTCACAGCGATACTGGCAATGATGAAGCCAGAATGCAGTTTCAACCATAGAATGAAGGTGTCTCCCTGGTGCTGCAGACAAGCTAGGGTCCTGTCTGTAAATACTGGTCTAGGAACAGCTCTCTTGCCTAAGGTTGGGGTGACAAGTGTGGAGATCGTTTTGTGACTGCCAAGGCTGTTGCCACAAGGGCTTGCACAGTCTGTCCTGGAGTGGGGTGTCCCAGGCCCACTTAAGGCTTACAATAATGCAGATCAAAGTTCAAGTCTGTCCCACTAGCCTGAAAGTCTCTACCTGGAGCAGGGGGCCAATATAGAGCCTCTATGTGTGAGCTCTGGCCTATATATACAGGACATTTGGTTTCCACCTGGTGTTGTGTCAAGCCCAGCACTGAACTCCAAGATGAAGCCCTGTGTTTTTATGCCCTGCTCCTTGCTTTGCCATCATGCAGAGGCATGATGGAAGCAGTCGGTGGCCTGGCCTAAGACAGTTCCAGGGGCTGAATCTATAGCTATAGGCCTGGGAGAGGAGGTTGTAGGGCTTTTTCTGGCCTAGCATTTCACCATAGACTACATCATTTTATATAAGGTTGTGACCATCCTCAGATTTTGATGTGTGTGGGAGTGGGGATCTTGGACTCAATTCCCCTTGAGAATGGAGGGAGGACTATATAATACTTCTATTCACATTCCCTTGGACAGAGCTCACACTTATAGCCACATCTAACTGCAAAGTTTGCTGGGAAATGCAGCTCTGCTGTGTGTAGAGGATGAAAAGGAAATAGGCTTTGGAGAACACCCACCAATCTCTGCCACAAGTTCATTAGCTGAATTTAACAATTGCTCTCCTTTAACCAGCTGCATAATCACAAGTGTCAGCCTAAATTTTTTTAAGGCAACTGGAGAGAGATTCACCAAAGACTACTGATATTAATTTGTTAATGGCAGAGCACTGCAGTGGGAATATATATGTACCATAGAAAACTACTGACATATTTAAATAGGTTGAGGCAAGAAGCTTTTAAAGGCCAAAAATGAGGATGATTACACCAGATATTTTGAAATTATGATCCTTGGCCACAATGATTAATAGCAAGAGTGGCATCATTCTGAAAGAACAGGCAGTTGCTGAGAAGATATTCTTTCAGAAGTACTTTTTGCATAAGGTTACAGTAGCCTCTGCACAAGCTGGTGTTCTAGCAGAATCTTCTGTGATAGTTGCTACCGCACAGCCATGCGTGATAACCCTTCCTTCACAACCTTCAGGTATATAAATATATTTTTTTGAGGGCTGGATGACAAGCAGACAAGCAACTCTTTTCAATCTGACAAGTTTCACATTTCTTCCAAACAAGTAAATCCAAGTTCACACAAGAAATTTATGCATAAGGGTAATCTCAAATTTATCACAATGTAGTTTAACCTCATACTTTTCATATGAAATTATAAAAGCATAGTTTTTGGGACTGGAAATGAGGTAGTAATCATGTAACTCCATCTGTTCATTTTGTCAATGAAAAGAACAAAAGTTAAAATCCCATGTTATTTCTTCCAAAATAACAAAAATAGTTAGCCAGTGTATCAACTATTGCAATTGTCCTACTCACCTGTTTCAAAACTTGGCTTCATTGTTCATTCATCGTTTTTCTCTTTAGAATAAAAAACCAAAAAAAAAGCAGTTAACCTGTGATAGAACTAGGGCAAGAACCCAGTTAATAATAATAGTAGAAAAATAAATTTTTAAAGGAATAATAATAGAAAGGAGAACAGCAACACTGAGTTTCTGAAAGAACTTAATCATTCAGAAGACTCTGTCCATTGTAATCACCTCTAGCACTAATAATTTTTAGAAATATTTTCATCAACAAAAGTTAAAATGGCCTGGAATCCCAGCATTTAGGAGGCTAAGGCAGGAGACTCACTGTGAGTTTGGGTGCAGCCTGGGCAACCTAGTGTGTTCCAGGCAAGCCTGGACTACGGAGAGAGATCCTGTCTCAAAAACCAAAAAAATAGAAAACAAAAATTAAAATAAATATGATTTTCTTCCTAAGTTATTTTAAACAATGGGTAAAAGATGATCACAAATAGTTTGCCACTCCTGCCTTTAACGAGTAGAGTGCAGCCCTTCTCCTTGATTCTGCTCTGGCCTTGAAACTGACTTTGACCAATATAACACTGCACAAATGATGCTGTATAATTTACAAGACTGCACAACAAGCTACCTACATCTTCTGAGTTCACAGGCTTGGAACCTTTTCTTAGAATTCAGCCACTGAAAACCACAGAATTCATCCACAGAAAACCTAGACCACCAGAAGAGGCCAGCGAAGGACAACCAAGACATTCTGGTCGTCAACAGTCCTGGCTGAGCTCCCAGCCAACAGCCCCACCCACCGCTGGCCATGACAGCAACATCACAGATGTGCTTGTGCACCAGAGGCCAGCCCCAACTGTTGACGTGTGAAAGGATAAATTGTTGTTTTAAGTCACTGTGTTTGGGGATGGCCTGTTTCACGAAAGAAAGTAATTGAAACAACTCACTCAAATATTAATTTAATAGAGTAAATAATAATTTCATCCATATAGTAAGAAAGTTCCCACTGTGAGCCCAGGAATAAACAGAGTTGAACTGTTTCCTGAAATTTCTGGAAAATGTAAGGGAAGTGGTGTAGGGGTTAAGATGGTCAAAGGAGTCCTGTCAAAGAAGGTAACATCTCAGCAGAGACGTGAGTGAAGGAGGAGACCAAGTACGTGATGACAAGAACAGCAACAGCCATGAGACGGAAGAGGGCTGCATCAAGAAGGGTGTCCTTTCACTCAGTGCCACCTTGAATTCACATGGAGGTGGCAAAGTACATTGGACTTATACACTCTGTCAGAGCATTTGTTTGTTTCCTCATGTATATAATCAATCAGTAACAAATATCTACACTGTACCAGGCATTTTTGACACAGACTTAATATATACAGTAATGTACAACAGACAAGGGTTAGGACTAAGGTTGGGGACAAGGTGTTCAGAGAAGAGGAGACTTAAAGAAGTAAACAAACAAATGGGCAAGATCCTTTCAGGTAGGTAAGTACTATGAAGGAAACAGAAAAGGAAGGGGACAGTGACAAGCAATGACCAAATGAGGGCTACCCAGATTTAGAGCTCAGGCAAGAGTTCTAAGGAAATGACCCTTGTCTGAGACCAAGCAAGAAACAGCCACAGGAACAACAAATTTGCATGACTTGATCAAGGAATGAACTTAGCGTCCTCCTGAAACAGGTCAGAATGACTGGAAGAAAATAAAGGAAGAGAGTAAGATCAGATGAAGTCAGAAATAGGCAGGGGCCACTTCATGGGAGACCTGATTAGCCATAACAAGTCCATGAGCTTGCCAGTGCAATGGCAAGCCATTGCAGAGTTGTAAGAGCAGGAGTACTCCAAATTCATTCTTGTGTTTGAAAGATCACACTGGCCCCCCGAAGAGAGTGGGAGAAGTCTAAGTGAAAGGTAGTGGTAGCTTGTTGTAGAATGGTGTCCACAGCAGCAGGTGGAAGTGGCCGTGTGGGCAACATGTTCTGGACTCAGAATCATTAGAGTTGTCAGTGGGTTGGAAATGGAAGGTGAAGGAAAGAGAGCAATCAAAAACGACACCCATGCTTGTGGCTTGAACCACTGAAGTGATAGTGGCTCTTCTCACTGAGGTGGTAAGAATAGGGCTGATAGCTGGAAATTAAAAGGTCTGGTTTGGTCCTGTTAAAATTGAGAGCCCATTAGATCTAGACACGAAAATGTTAAATATACCATAAGATTTTTGAGTCTCAATGGAAAGGACAGAACTGGAGAGAAAAATTTAGAAGTTACCATAGGGATGACCATAGGGATGACCACAGGGATGTTGTTTAGAATCTTTAGAGAAGACTTTAGAGCTCCTAGTGAGGGACTGCAAACCCAAAAGACAATGGAACCCCAAAATCAAGCCCTGGGTTACCTATACCTTACCAAGTGGGACAGAGAAAGTACCAGCAAAGGAAAATGAAAAGGATCAGTAGATGATGTAGAAAATCATGTTTAGAGTATGATATCACAGAAGCCAAGGGAAAATATTTTTTTTTTTTAAGAAAGAAATGGCTGGACTGTGTTGATAATTCTGAGACCGAAAAAAGTCAATATTTTACATATTCAGGCCAAAATACTGACTCTTATTTCAGTCCCCTTGACACATTAGCTTTTCATAGGCTTCTGGAGGGTTCTCATGAAATGATAGCTAGCTTCCTAGGGAGCAAGAGAGCAAAGAGAGAAATTGAGGAGAAGGCTCTATGGAGCCCTGTAGTTATCCTCCAAGTGTATGCACAATTATTGCCACCACTTTTATTTGTAAGAAGCCACTACTCCAAGCTAATTATCCAAAATTAGAAAATTAGGCTTCACCCTGTGAAGACAGGAGCGTTAAACCTTTTTTTTTTTTTTTTACATATTGTTTTACTATCACATGTAATTTTTTTCTCAAAATACAAGCCAGACTGCATGACAGTAAGGACATCTGCCTCCTGGAGCTAAGTTGAGGAAGTGAAGCTCATGTGGGTTTTATTCTGGCTCCTGCGCAGGTTGGATCTCTCTCTGGTCCTTGCCATCTCGAGTGCAGACAGTGGGCAAGCCTCTGCCGGAGGATCTGTACTCTGGACATGAAGCTCCGTCCTCACTGCACAGGTTCGTGAGTGAGCTGATGAAAACGTAGGGCCTGCAAAAGCAGGGAGCTAGAAGGATTATCCACAGGGTGCTGACCCTAATCAAGAGCAGCTCAGCCCTGGATGGTGGCGAGGTGGGCTGCCTGATCAGGAGCAGAAATAGAGACAGCCTGGCTGTCACAAGCTACCCGACAGCCTTTGCAAAGAGGCCAGTCAGGTTATGTAATGATCCTAAGTCAGTAGGCATTTTTTTAAAATTCAGTTCAAGTATTATCAATTCCAAGGCAGAAAGATTTATGTCTCATATGCTTCTGCACTGCCTTGAGATGACATAATTCCGGAAAGAAACTTTAAAGAATTTTAGCCACAAATGAACCAAAAGTAGAAGAATTTTTGTAGCAACAAAACAGGATTGGATGTGGAAAGCTAGAAAGAAGACAGGTTTTATAGCTGAGAGACCATGGCCTGGAGTCTGAGCCTATCCCTTAGTAGTTATTTGATCTTAGGTTGACATAAGACCGCATTTCTTTCTATGCAAAGTGGCAGGGGTAATGCCTAATTAACTGAGCTGTTCTGTTTGAAATGCCATTGCTAGTTATTTGTTATTGATATCAACTGGAGTCTAATGCCCATCTGTGAGGACTGAATGAAATACCGTGTTGTAAAAGACCCGGAACAGAGTCAGTCCTTTACAAATGTTATTCTACTTCCTTCCCACCATCACACTTTTGCTCCCCTGTGATGTTCTAGGGTGAGCACAGTCTCATTTTCCTGGGTCTGAGGAGTTTCCTGGGACATGGCATTCTTGGTGCTGAAGCCAGGGTAGTTTGGCAAAACAGCATGGTCTGTCACCCTGGCGCCATTATCCTGGCGTTAAGGCTCAGGAAAGACAGCTGCTAAAATTTCTATTTTCTGGTTCAGACTCAACAGAGGATGCAGAATCTTTTCTTGTTCCACTTCAGCCTAAACAAGGTCATCTGGGCCAACTCTTCCTAATCTTTCGGAGGTCAGTGATCTCTTTCAAAATCTATGCAATCTAGAATTGTTAGAGATGGCACTTTCTGAGTTGTGCATATCACACTGTCTTTTAACTTAAAGGAGACTAAACACATAAACTGAATGTATTAACTGGCACATGCCTGGTAAAAACCCAACAAAGCAGGTACTGTTCTTGTCCCCCATCTTACAGATGAGAAAAACAAGGCAGAGGTAAAGTGACAGACTCAGCTAATTAGTGAATGAATCAGGATTCAGACTCAGTCTGGCGCTAGAAATCACCCTCTTAATCAAGCCAGACTGCCTTTCCTTATGTAATCTCTCCAGAAATAAACACATCACTCCTAGGACACAAGTACAAATGGACTTTGGTTCTAAGTAGGCATCTGCAAAGGAACCACTGGGCTAAAGCCACCTTGGGCTAGGGTTTTAGAGGGCTTGGAGACCCTCTCACGGGCCCTGGAATGGGAGCCATGATCCTTGCTGTATGTTTCATAAATAATTCTCCCTTTAAAAATAATGAAATACAAGACTTTTGCCTGCTTCATCTTTGCTTCAAGCTTTTGCAAAAAGGTGATAGATTTTTAAAACCAATGCAAGTTAGCATAATTTTAAAAAGATCGGTCTTACTGTTATAGTGGACAACATATTTAATTCCCTAAAAGTCGTACAAGGTTAACTAAAATGGTAAATTGGATGCTTTTAGTCAGAGAGATGCTTTCATAGTAAGTTATTTCATTTTCATAGTCTTCATTCTACTTTTACAAGCCAACTAAGCAAAAATGGATTCATAGCAACATTTTTTTGTGGTTGTTGCTGATTGAACCCAATTGCGCCCACCTCCTTACTGTTTATGCTACTTGCTGTGTGACCAGGTACAAACCACTTAGTATTTCTGACCTCAGTTTTTTCTATTAGGTTAATCAGACTAGATTTACTCTGAGGTCCCTTTCAAATCTAAAATTTTGTATCTGACTCCATGTCAGAACCACAACTGAGATACTTTAAGTGTATGAAATCACACAGTTTTCTATTATGTTCACCAGAATACTTCCCACAGCCAAAGCAAAAATGTTAAGCTAATACATTTTGAAAATTGCAATACTAAACTTGTTAAATATACTTTTAAATGGATTGAAAAATATGTTATAGGGTATGTAGTATGTATTTGCTACACTATTTGAGAATATTCAATATTGCCTTCTAAAACAAAAGAAATAAATTGAAGTTCTTAAGAAGTGCTTAATATACCTAGTGAATAAGTGAGTAGCTCAGGAGACATAACCAGAATTCATAAAATATGTTGTCTATAAAAAGTTAGTGATCTTTTGAGCAGATAAGAGGAATGAATTAAATGATAAAGCTGATGTAGCTCAGGGCAAAGGCCCTAGGTGCAATCCCCAGCACAAAAAAAAAAAAAAGGGAAAAATAGAAGAGTTGTATTTATAGGTGGAAAAGGTGGAGAGAGCAAGTTATTAGAAAGAGTCGGGCCACCTCCAGACTACGAGTGCCATCCCTAAACCAGCCACCACTGTGGTGTCCCCCTGGCTCCATATTTCCTCTGTCCCAGAAGTGTATGTTAAGCCCACAGCTGCTTGGTAGCCAATGGGAGGTGCAGGTCCCTGCGTCTCTCCAGTGATGTTTTGTGTTGGCTGCAGGTATCTTCGGGTTGCTGGGCTCTCTGGTTCAATCTCAGCTCTGATGGTGGTGACCACACTGTTAGTGGTGAAAGCAAATGTGGGAAGGCCATGCTGAGAAAACGGAGGAGCATGTGGGGGAAGGCAGAACACACAAGCACTGCTTTACCCAAGGCCAGTGTGGCCCTTCCACTCCTTGTCTCCTGGCCTAAACACGTACACTTGGCATCTCTCACTATGTGTCTTAAGGTGATTCAGTAAACTGTGGGACTTGTGCATTCTAATGCAAACTTTCCAGTCTCATGATCCCTGGGGTAGTTTGCCCAGCAGTATACCCGCAGTCACCATAGCGTCAGTGCAGCTTCCCACAGGCCCCTCTCCTGTGCCATGGCCGCACCAGCTTCACTGTGGCACTAGTACTGGAGCAGCTCCTGGGAGCACTCAGCTGTGTTCTATTAAAAGACCAATGTGGAGCTGTGCCGTTGATTTTGCCCAGAAGTATCCTCTTCCTGAAAAATGTTGCAGTGCTGTTTTGGAAGAGAATCACAAGACCTCTGAGACGTGTGCACTAATACCATCAAAACTGACGTGCGATCAGTCACTCGCTGTACTCCCTGTCTCCATCTTTAGCACTTCATTTGTTCTTGCTGGATGGGTAGCACCTTTAGGAGACTGTCACTGAGCTTCTAGAACGTGTCTCCTCTGCAGTACTGCCCTACATTGAGCTCACATCTCAGATAGCTCACATTTGGGAAGATGGCCCGGTTTAAAAAACAAAAACATGTAATAGGAAAACTAAATTATTCTGACATCAGCTTTCTATTTGGGTTTGATAAGACCATGTCTTTTCTTATTACCTTTTTCATACCCACAAAAAATTTATAAGTAATGCTGATGTAGCTCAGTGCAAAGGCCCTAGGTTCAGTCCCCAGCACAAAAACAAAACAAAACAAGAAGCCCTTGATGCCAGCGTAGCCTTTCTGAAAAGAACTAAAAATAGACTTCCCATTGATTTGCCAGGCTTTGCTCTCACCCTAAGAGCCTTTTCTGCAAACAAAAACAAAACTCACAACACTAGAATCATTCCACTTCCTATAAGCATAGCTCCAGAAAAGCTTGCCATGGCAGGCAGACTATGTAAGCCTGCAGAGGTCATCAGGCTATAGAGAACGTCATTGCAGGAGGCAGTGGCAGTGTCAGCCTGCTGTGGAGAGGCTCCAGGATGCAGTGGCTTCTAGGTAGGAAGCATCCAAGGAGCTAGTGGTGGGAGGTGGGAACAGGAGGACTGGAAGTGTTGGCAATGAGAAAAGATGAGGGAATTCCATCTAGTCCTAAAGAACGCCAGCAGTGGACATGAAGGCTGTGTTCACTCACTTCATTTTATGCCTCTACCTCCTCCTGGGCCAATCGACCTAGAGCAGTGCTGTCCAGTAGGACCTCCTAGGATGATGGCAGTGTGCTGTCTCTGCGCTGTTCAAGACATGAGTGTCTTTTCACATGTCATTGTTGAACAGTTGGATCTGGGTAGTGCAAGTGAATTTTAAATTTTATTTAATTGGAATTAATTTTATTTAATAGCCATATATGATTAGTGTCTACCATATGAGTGCATGTCTAGAGCAAAAGCTGGTCTTTGGACCTACTTAGTTCACTAACTGTGTGACCTTGGATAAGTTACTTAATCTCCAGAACCATGTATAAAGTAAGACAAATGACATCTTCTTCATCAGATTGTTGTGAGGATGAAATAAATTAATACCATAGGCTTCCCTTATCCAGGGATAGGTTCAAAGGTCTCTTGGAGGTACCAGAATCTATGTGTAGTACCAAGCCCTACAAATATTATGGTTTTTTCTGTATATACACACCTATGAAGAACTTTATAGACTATGCACCACAAGAGATTAACAATAACTACTAAGAAAACAGAATAATTGTAACAATGTTTTGTAATAAAAACTGAATGTGATCTCTCTCTGTCTCTGTCTCTCTCTCTCTCTCCTGTTCTGCACTCGCCCTTCTTGTGAGGATGTGAGATGATGCAATGTCTACGTGATGAGAGGAAGTGAGGTGAATGACTAAGCACTATGTACCGCTGCTGCTCTTTTGCAGCAGTGCCTGCACCATTTCACAGATAGAAGAGTCTTTCTTATGGTATAGTTTAACAACCCCAGCATATGATTCTTTTCTTTATTTTTTTCTTTTATTCCTAAATCAAGACCTTTCACCTTTTCACTTAAAGAAAGCATTTATGGCTTCTCTTGCCTATCATTGCAAGCGCTACTCTTGTGCTTTGGGGCCATTATTAACTAAAATAAGGGTTATGTGAACCCAAGCACTGTGACACCATGATAGTTAATCTAATAAGCATATGGTAGATAGCAAATACAACATGGATACACTAGACAAAAGGATGATTCATGTCCCAGGCAGGTAGTACGACATTTTGAGATTTCATTGTGCTATTCAGAACATCACACAATTGCAAATTTATAAGTTGTACTCTGGAACTCTCCATTTAGTATTTCTGGACCACAGTTGACCACAGGTGATTGAAACCTCATGAAAGGAAACTACAGATAATGGGGGACAACTGGACATGACAAATGCTTAGGACATTGCTGCTCAGTACATACAGCTTCTGTTATGTTTATATTTAAATGTTCCCCCAAAGCCTCGTGCTCTCATAAGTGGAACTCTGGAGAGGTGATTGGATCACTTCTGTGTGACTGTCATCAGTGAATCAGTCTGGAGATGGGTTTACAGCTAAATGTGGTGTTGGGAGGTGAAACCTGATTGGAGGAAGTGGGATCACTGGGGGTGTGGCCTAGAAGGGTCTATCTCCTTCCTTCCTTCCCTGATTGCTCTCTGCTTCCTGACTGCCATGCTGCAAGCAAGCCTCCTCTGTCCTATTGCACTGCCTTGGAGCTGACCAGCTATGGACTGAAACCTCTATGAACTGTGAGCCAAACTAACCCTTTCCTTCTTAGAGCTGTGGGTGCCAGGCATTGTGTCTCAGGGCTGAGAAAGTAACTAACAGCTTCCTCTCAGTCAAATCTGAAATAAATTGATTAAACTTTTTCCCATGATGACGTTGCTGCAGTAGAGGAATTCCAATTATTTTTTCCACCAGTGTATACACAAGTGACTCTGAACAAGGGGCAGTTTTGCCTCCAGAGGAAATATGGCAAAGTGCCACCGTGGAAATATTTGTGGTTGTCACCGATGCGGGAGTGCTACAGCCATGGAGACAGAGACCAAAGATTTTGCTAAGTATTGTATAATGTGTATGACTGCTCTTCACCAAGCCCAAACAATGAATTACCTGCCCAAAATATCAGCAGTGCCAAAGTTACAAAGCTCTGATATAGACATACCCTAAGAAAGAGACTTTAGAGTGATTCAAAGATCTGATCTCTTCGTTCACTTGACTCTTCCCTCCATTTAAAACCCCTCTCCCTAACTTTGGCCAACCATTCTCTTAGTTTCAACTTTTATTGAAAGTCCCAAACATGGCAAACTCTCAAAGGAATATGTAGGCAGCTCATGTTCACAGAGGCAAAATTCGTTTTAATGACTATGGTCAAAATCAAGAATTTCCCCACCTTCACAGTGGCTCATCTCTGCCTGGAGCCCTTCTCATGGATTGCCTCCTTCCTTCTTGATGCTGCTGAACCTCATCTCTTTGCACTTCATTTCCCAAAGAGGCCTTCCCTGGTCATCCTTTCAAATATCTGTACCCAGTCATTCTCCAACCCTTAATTTTGCTATCAGTCACCTGACACGATACCCCATGCTTATTTGCATGGTGTTTTGTCTTCTTCACCAGTGTCTTCTTGGGCCTGAATTGGGCCTGGCACGTAGTTACTGTCCAAGAAATATTCATTTAAAAAGGAAAGGAGAATAATAAGAAAATCTTTGTAACCCACACTCAGGGACACCCATATTTCAAATAATATTCAACAAAATGATTTTCTCAAGTCTAAGAAATGTATTTGTCCCCTGGAGTTCTCAGTATAACATCGGACCTCTGTCAGAAAGCAGCATGAGGAATGTACCTGAATCTGGAGCAAATTAGCAAAGGACAAAGAATCATTTTTACTGCAGCAAAAATGGGTCCCTGCCTTTTGTTCTCTTGGGGTTTCTTTTTGTTTTGTTTTGGAGCACCAAATGTTCTCTTATAATTGTTTCTTCTAAAATCCCAATTTTGCAGAACTATAAAGAGAAGGTTGGACAATTTTCTTAAAAATTGTTTCTAATAGTACAAGGCACTTTTAAAACTAATCATTGTGCAGATTGCTCCCACAGTGGAAGAAATGTGCCAGACAGACAGGATCTCCTTCAAGTAGGGAGAGTGTCGTCTCTCCTTTGGGCTCCGAGGAGTAGCCCAGCACACTAGGGCCCGGCACAGAGCAGGATACTGGCCAGCGCCTGGCCCCCCACCCCTTCTGCTCTTTCCTCTTCAGAAGTGAAACAAGAGGCCCAGTCCTAAAGACCTCCTCCTAGGGCACCTAATGCTTAAGGGAAGGATGGGTTAAGCACACTTCAAAGCTCAGTCCCGGCTCCCATCTTCTCTGTCCTTTCTGAAATAGTCCCTTCTGGTCACTTACTTCTTAGACCCTCACTTCACCTCCAGCCCCCAAAGGCTTGGTTTAACCTGAGATACCCTTTCCCTGGACTATGCTTTTTGCTTTTTTTAGTGCTGCCCATTGTCCATGATTTAAGCTTTCCTGAAGGTCTATCTTATTTGATTGGTTTTTTTTTTGCCCTATGTGTTGTTACCATGATCTCCCAATAGCGCTGGCTGATAAAAATGGATGAAAATTCAACCTCTCTTTTCACTACCAAGGCAACAATTAACAAATATGCAAAATTCTCTCTAGAGCATTTCTTTGGTTATGTTTAATGCAGTTATTCTCCACTTGAACCTGTTCTGCTGGAAATTACAATTTATATAACCTTCAGAGCACTCCTTTTTACCCTTTGGTATAACTTCAATGCCAGCTCAAGGTCATTTAATTGGTCACCATTATTGAACTGATGGAATACTTTTCTGCCTCCACAATGTAGAAATTCTTGATGTTTCTAAGTCTGGGGATCAGAGTATGTCTGCTTTTTACTTGGCAATTATATTCACATTATTCTTTGAATTATTCAGGTGCACTGTACTTTTCAAAGCTGTTTTTTATACTTATCTTAAGAATAAGACAGAAAAAAAGATTATAAACTTTTCAAGGACAGGAGCCAGCTCTATCTTGTCCCTCACAGTACTTCAATTATGTTTGTTAACTGTATGGTCCATCCCGGATTAAAAGCCAGAAGCCCTGATTTCTAGTGGTGGTTTGTTTATAGCCAGGCCAGCAGTGTCCAATAGAAATAAAATGCTAGTCACATACCATGTACAATGTTCTTGTAACCACACTTTCTAAAGTTAAAAAGTAAAGACATTTTAATAATATATTTTTCTCATTTATTCTATGCCAAATACTTTCTCATCATATAATCAACATACAATTATTAATAATATTCTTATATCCTTTCTTCATATAAGTCTTTGAAAAATCTAAGTATATTTTATAGTTCTAACACTTTTCACTATGGATTGGCTACCTTTTTAAGTATAGGGTTTATGTTTTACAGTAGTCTAGGTGTACAACTAAACTGAGTGATGGTACTGAGATTTCCCATATTCTTCTGATCCCTGCACCACACATACATGTCCTCACTATCAACATCTGGCACTATAGGAGTGCACATGTCACAGTTTATGAACCTACACTGATCCGTCACCAGCCAAAGCATCGCTTACATTAGAGCTCATTTTTGGTGTTGGTATTGTACATTCTAAAGAGTTTTGGAAAGTGTATAATGATATGCATATACCCTTGTAACATCCCACAGGGCACTTCCGCTGCCCTAAAAACTCTGTGTTCTACCTGTGCATTTCCCCACTCCTGTAACCTCTGACAGCCACTGATTCTTCTCCTATCTCCATAATTTTACTTTTTCCAGAGTATCATATAATTGTAGTTGTGCATACACAGCTTTTTCAGATTGGCTTCTTTTGTTCAATAATAGGGATTTAGAATTCCTCCATGTCTTTTCATTCCTTGATAGCTCATTTCCTTTTAGCAATGAATAATACTCCATTGTCTAGATGCATCTCAATTTTTCCTTTTATGTGCAGAAAGATATCTTGGTTGTTTCTAAGTTCTGGCAACTGTGAGTAAAATGTCTATATACGTTTATGTGCAGGTTTTCATAAAGGCATAGTTTTCACATGGGTAAATGCCAAGGAGTGTAATTGTTAGGTCATTTAGTAAAAGTGTGCTTAGTTTTGTGAGAAACTGTCAAGCTGCCTCCTAAAGTAGCTGCTCCATTTTGAATTTCCAAAAGCAGTGAGTGACAATAAGTGCTTAATGGTATGTAACACTCCCACCGCCCCCCCCCCACTCCAGCGTTTGGTATGGTCAGCATACTGTATTTTGCTATACAGCTGTACCTGTTTAAGTGCCCATTTCCCTGACAGAGTATGAAGGAGAGCATCTTTTTGTATATTTATTGTCACCTGTGTATCTTCTTTGGTGAGTTGTTAAGCTATTTAAGCCTTTTTTCAAGTTGTTTTCTTATTGTTAGATTTTAAGACTTCTTTTTATACTTTGAGTAACAGTTCTTTATTAGACATGCCTTTTTGCAAATATTTTCTCCCACTCTGTGGCTTGGCTTCTCCTTTTCTGGTTGGACTACATTTTAAGGGTGTAATAGCCACACGTGGCTAATGTTACCAGAATTTGGGATCAGATAGTCTGTGTTGAGTCAGTGTCCTTGTTCGTGGATCCTCCCTGAGAAGATTTGCAAGGAGGTCCATAGAATGGAACTCAAGAGTCCAGATGTGTTAGTTTTAGCAAGCATTTCATTGTGTGGTAAGCAAAGTACACTCTAAGCAAGCCTAACTTTTTTAGAGAGGATACACTTTTAGAGAGAGACATCCAAGCAGGCAGAGCCAGAGGTAGCAACTGCGTCAAGGACTAGGTGGGTTTTCTTTTTACTTGGTTAGAATTTGGTGGGAGGTTGAGGGTGGTAACTAACAGGGCCTTTTCCAATCAACTGTGACATCTTGCCTTATTTGGGAAGGGGAATTTTTGAATTTATGTAGTCTTAGGTCAAGCATGGAGACCAAAACCCCTTGGGAGGGTCAAAACTACAATACAAGTGTAAGTCAAGCAGGGGCAACATGGGGTTTGGGGCCCTATAAGTGTGTCTGCATGGGCCCCAAAGTTGTGACACTGGATAGGTGGAGGAACTTGGAAGGAGCTGGATGTGCTCTTCTCAAAAAATCTGGAGGCAGCAAGCTCCTGGGTGTGTAGAGGAACTTAGATCACCATCTGTTTGTGAACTCAGGCTGCAGAATCTCCTCCCTGCTCAGCTGCTGTTCTCCCGGTTTCAGCTGCTACCTACCTAACTGCTTATTCTAACACCAATGACTGCTGTATTGGCTATCACAGATTTAGATGGACTACACTAGTACTGGGATGCAGTTACTTCATCTCTAAAATGGGGCATCCAAAAGGAAGTATCAAATTAGTGATTGAAACCAGGAGTTTGGATCTCAGAAAAAAGTTCAGGAATAAAGACCGGGGAGACATCAGCAATTAGGTGACAGCCAATGTGTGTGAGCGTACAAGACTAGCTAAGGAGAGAAGGACATCAGCAGGTTGAAATGAGCTAACAGAGCCAAAAAATAAGAAGGTCTAGAACTGATTTCCAAATAAACTGTCTACCAAACATCTTCACTGAGGTCATAGGGTATATCCTCAAAGTCAGAATATCCTCAGTTCAATTTCTTATTTCTCCTTTTTCTCTCCCCGGTCTTCCCTTCCCATTCACCAATATGCACAAGCTAGAAATCTAGAAATCATCCTCAGCTCTGTCTCCCTTGGCTCCTTGTGCCCATCTGTGGCCAGCTCCTGCTGATTCTATATCCTAAATTGCTCTTGCATCTGTCCCCTATTGTCATCCCCATTTCATCATCTCTCACCTGGAACACTGCCACAGTTCTCTAACTGGCTTCTCTGTCTCCAGTCAGCCCTCTCTCCAATACATTCTGCACACTGATGTCACAGTGATCATTTAAAAGGTAAATCTGATCATGTCAGTCCTCTGACTTAAAACTCTTCAATGACTCACCATTACATTCGTAATGTAGTCTAATTTCAACATGGCAGATGCAGCTTCATTTCTTACCTCCAGAGCTGCATGCACACGTACCCTGAGCTTAACCACATCATCTGCCCACCAGTTCTCAGTTGCTTTCTTATTTTCTTGTTCTTGCTTTTGAATCTCCACTTTTGCACATGTCCTTTTGCTTTCCTTCTACACCCTCTTCCCTCTCTGTCCCCCTTTTCCACCTTGTCTTCTTTTTTTTTTTTTTTTTTTGGTACTGTGGATTTAACTCAAGGTCTTCACATTGAGCTGTATCCCCAGTCTTCTTATTTTTTACTTTTATTTTGAGTCAAGTTCTCCTTAAGTTGCTGAGTTGGCCATGCTGGACTCAAATTAGCTCTCCTGCCTCTACCTTCCAGAATGCCAGGATTACAGGCATGTGCCACTATGCCCAAATCAGTCTTTTAAGAATTAGCACAAATGTCTTCCAGTTAAACAGTCTCCCAATCTGAGCAGCCTCCTGTTCTCCCAGACAATCACACACAGACTTCTAAGATTATTTTATAGGTGTTGTACATTCATTCATTTGTCTCACCCCATGATTATGGATTAATTCCCTTTGGATTTCTTTTTGTTGTTACCGGGAATGGTTGAGAGGACTTCTTGTAGAGAATCATCTCAGTCCACACTGGGTAACAGGTGGGAGAATCAGGACAAATATTTGGACTGACTTGACAGAGGTGTTAGCTTTAGACCAGCACCAAAGTTAAAGAAGGACATCAGCAGGTTGAAATGAGCTAACAGAGCTCTGTTTGGTGTGCCTAATGGTTCATCACATACAAGGGTTTCCTGGTTGCCACAGGGACGTCGGGCGTGTCTTCAGACAAGCCTTTCTCTCACCTGACTTCTATATACCCACCTCCTCTTGCCCTTTCTGTTTGGGAGGTCACAAAACATTAAGTATTTGGGTGTTAGAGTCAGGGAGATCTGAGCATGAATCCTGGCTCTGCCAACTACTAATTATAAGAACTTAAACAACGTATTTCACTTCTGCGTGCTTCTATTTCCTTGTATTACTTTCCTATGTGGCTTAAAACAACAATAAAGTTTTTTTTCTATTTCTGAAGACTAGAAGTTGAAAATCAGTGGCAGGAGACTGGAACCAAATGGTCAGCAAGACTGTGCTCCCTCTGGAGGTATCTCAATGCCTTTACCTTAATCACCTCTGCAAAGTCACTCAACTATTTGCTTCAGAGTCTTCTTGTGCCTAAACAAACTTAAAACCAAAGACTTGCCTACAATTAGTTTTTGGTGGAAGTGATCCAAGGAAATAGGCAAGAAGTAGGAAGGGTGAGAGAGGGAAAGTCAGTTAAGCATATATGATAGAGCTAACCATTGTGGGCAGCGGGAGCTAAATCTTACTGGATCTTCTGTGAAACTCTGTATATGACCTTACCATAGAATAGAAGAGGGGAGCATTTATCCGCCACTAACTAGTTTTCATTGCTTCTGTGGAGAACTCTGCTCCCTCACATTTTTAAATCTGAGCACACATCAGAATGGCTGATAGTTTCCCACAAATGGGGGTCCTTGGAAGAAGCAGTGAAGCCCCAGGGTAGAAACCAAGAGATTAGTAGTACAGCTGAGACAGGGACTTCTAGGTTATATTTGTAGGAAGCTGGTCATCACTGCACTAGGTAAAAAGATGCAATAGCTAAATAAAGCAGATATGAGGTAAGGCATACAAGGGTCCTATCCATTAGGTGTTCTTGTAAGGATTAAATACAGAAAGATGTCTAATACATGGTAAACATTTTTAAAATCTGTGATTATTTTGGCTTTTGCTGTTACCACTACCTGTCCTTACAGCACATGTTTAGCACGGTGCTTAGCATATGAGCCACTTACAATATATCTTTGCTGGCTGGAAGGCTGAATGGGTGGAAAGATGGAAGGATAGGTGGATGGACAGATATGTGGATGGGTGAGTGGATAGCTATGGGGAGACAGACAAAAACAACGGCAAAATACCAAAGTAGTCTCTCACAAAAAAATCACCAGTTTTTCTCTGATTGATAAATAACTAATCAGATGTGTGTGGACCTGAGGCCCCATATAAGTTCAGTAAAACAGAGGGGTAGGGCCTAAAAGTAAGGCTCTTCTAACCTAATAGGTTTTTTTTTTTCTTTCCACTATATCCAAAATTAGAAGAGACTACCAGGTTCACCTAGAGATTCCATTGCCCTTGGCAATTTTGAGATTCCCATCTAGCCATCCTACCCTGGCTGCAGGTAAATTAGGGCCCTGTAATTTGTTATGCTGGAAGCAACTTAACTTACAATCCTATCGTAAAATATTTTCTTAGAACCTATGTCCACTCAACTCTGGGAAACAAGATTATAAGTTAGGAAGGTGACAGCAGTACTTCTGGAAGAGAATATTATATAATTTCTAGCCTTGTCAACATCATCATCGTATTAAACAGTGCTTCATTAGACACTTACTATGGAGCACCCCTATGTTGGGCTCTCAGAATAAAGATTAATACTCTTGCCTTCAATCAATTTACATTTTATTTGGGGAGAGAGTATAGTTACATGAAAATAAATAATGTTGCTAAGCAACTTATCATGAGGGCCTTGGAATGCTGCTGACAAAACTCCTGAAGTTCAGGACCAGGGCAAGAGTACTGTACTACAAGCTAAGCTCAGGTAGCTCATCAACTGTTCCTGAAAGTGAGAGAACAGACTCGGACCTTGAAGGGAGTGTAGGACATGGCCACTTTGAAAATGTGCAGAGAGACAGTTCCACTCCAGAGGAGTCGCACCAGATGAAAACTCTGACTCTCGGGGCAGCTCAGCCCAGGGGCTTTTAAGTGGATGAGCCTGCATACAGAAGAAAAGTATTAATGCTTCCCATTCATCATAGCGCAAAGCAGAAATGCTGCTACCCAGAGCTGAGCCAGTCCACCTATTTGTGATCTGGTGGCTAGCATGCCAAGAACAACTTAATTTGGGGCTGAGGCTAGTGAGATCACACTTGGCTAACTTCCCTATAGCCAGATCACAGTGCTAGGCTGCTCTCTGGAAGAGTAAAAAGAAAGTCCCTCTTAACATTTTAACTCTATGCTTTCCATTTGCTTGCTTCTGCCTGGTCTACAGTGGAAGGAAGGGGTAGTGGAAGATTATCCTCTTGGGTTTTCTCAGTTTTTCATCTGTTCATTCAATAAATGTTTACTGAACATTTACTTTGTGCTTGACTCTGCCAGGCACCTGGGTGGCAATGGTGACAACTATGAGGGATGCAGAGCTTCAAAGTGTACAATATGGGGTTTCCCTAGACAGAGAGATCAGGAGAGTCCTGAGGAAGTGACACTGGCGCTGATATCTGAAGCACAGCAGGATGGTTTAGAGGTGATCAGACGAGAAGGTGGAGCAAGGTCATTCCAGAGAGGGTACAACTCATGTGAGGAGCCAAGAGAGGGCCCGCGAGGCTGAGGCAGAGAAACCAAGGGGACAAAGGGTGAACTTGAATGAATAGACGGCCTGACAAAGCAAGACCTTGTGGTCTGCGTCATAGATTTTGGTCTTTAGTGTAAGAATGATGAGGAGCCTTGAGCAGCCGCATGAGGGATATTCCTGTGACTCTCTGCAGTTGGCTGCAGACTATAGTGGACTTAGTACATGTTTTTCTAGCTTTAGAAACTCAGGTATCACGTTTGTAGTGGTAAACTGTGCAATTTAAATATTTTCCCAAATTTGTTACATTTAGTAAAACTTGGCCACTATAACAGAGACCTAAAGAACAGGGACTTCAGTTCACATCTTTCTCTAAGGCTGACATGACCCCACACATCCAACATCAGTCCCATGTATTCTGTTACTCGCATCCTCGTGGGCCGAGATGGTCCACCACCACAGTTGGTATTCCAGCCAACAGAGAAAGCAAAAACAGGGACATAGGAACTATGGCCTTCTTTTTCAACAGCATAACCTAGAAATTTAACATGCTATTGCTGATCACATCTCATTGGCCAGAATTACTCTTTTGGCCACTCACAATTACAGAAGCTGGAAAATGTAGTTTTTCTATTAAGTATCCCTGTATCTATAGCCAAAAGTCAACCTCTTCTCCCCTGGAGAAAAATAAGCAATATTGGAAGAAAGTTGGCAGTCTCTGTTATACACCTCTCACTAATCTTCTAGAACCAGAGTCATTAATACAGAGGTACCATCATTCAGTGAGCACCCACCTCATGCCAGGCACTGGTGCAGGTACAAAGGTTATAAAGATGAATGAGATGCCATCCCTGCCCTCACATTCTGCCCTCACACTCACTCACATTCTAGTGCAGTGGAGCTCAAACTTAGGGGTATTAAATATTTCACATAGGAGTACTGAGTACTCAATGTTCAGGTCTTATTTTTCCCTAATTAAATCAGAATCTCTCAATATGAGACCCAATATGGTATGTCTTTAAACTCCCCAGATTCTTCCAAAATGTAGCCAGAATCCCACTACTGATTTAGTGGAAGAGAAAGATGGGTTAATGAATTGTTCCAACACAGGCAGTAAGTGCTCTGATAGAGAAAAGTATAATCCTCCAAGGGAAAACAGTGGAGTATGTGACTCCTCAAGCAGACAGAGGTCATCATAGAAGCCTGCATAAAAGAGCTGATACCCGAGCAGTCTTAGAAAATCAGTGGCAGTTTGCCAGATGAGCATGTTTGAGAGGAGTGTTCCAGTAGAAAAAGGGTATGTATAAAAGCATAGATCTATGAACCATATTTGGAATTACAAAATAAACAGAAATCCTTTCCACAAATTATACTAGGCTATAGGACAGTCAGAGTCCAGCTTGTAGCACCTAAAGTAACTTCCAGTCTACAAGTGGCTAAACATTTGACATTTTATACTGATACTTATTTCCCTACGGCTGCCTTTAAATACTGGCCTTGTAGGTTTCTGGAAATACTCCTGAGTATACCCTCGCCATGAGATGATGAGGCAGGATGTCTTTCTGGGGCATGGCAAGGGCACCAACCAAGGAGAACAGATGCCAGCTGAATACCAGCTGGTACATGGTCCTGGAGAGCCTCTGCTGTGTCCAGCTTTAACCCTTTAACCGTTGAAACTTGGGGAGGTCCAAAGGCAGCAGGAGGCAATCCTAATTGTTGGGCTAAGAAGGCCAGGTTAGCAGAGGTGCACTCTCTGCTCAGAGGGGGCTCAGATATTTTAGCAAATGCTAGGACCATACATTTGCATACTAGCTCCATGTCAGTCCAGGGCAAGATGCTCAGTGAAGCACTAGAAAGCCAGCTATTACCCTAGTCACCTACAGGATGTCAGTGGTGCAGAGGAGAGAGATAAGGCAAAAGACGGAGATGACAAGATGGAACACTGAAGTGTCCGCAGAGTAGGAGAAGGAGACAAAGGGCAAGACTAACAGAAGAACAGAAGACATCACAACATTGAGGGACAAAACAGAAGCCCATAAGATGCTGTAGCCTGAAGCTCCTAAGAGCACATCATTTGAAAATGTTCTGCTGCAGCTCTCTCCATTCTTGTCCAGTCTTTGGCCCAGGCTGAGCCTGTGCAAAAAGGCAAGAACCAGTTTTCCAACACGGCCAGAGTTTCTAGCACAACCCAGGATTTCTCGGGAGAGAGAAGCGACACCAGGAATGTATGAACATGGCTGTCACCCATGAATGCTCACAGCTGGCCCAGGAGAGGAAGGGCCAGGAAAGAGCTACTTATGTCAGGCCTGGCTTTGGCCCCTTCTCCAAAATGAGAAGTGGACAATAGAAGGCCATTGTGTATCCAATCAACTCTCAATTATCCAGGGCAGATTCTCCACTCCGAGGGCCCCCCTTCTCCCTTTGAGTTCCCTCCAGCTGTCTGCCCTTTGACCGTTCTCCTGCCCATCATAGCCACAGTGAGAGGGTGGGCAGGTGGGAAGGGGGAGGAAGTAAAATTCAGATCAGTCATATTACGGCTGTTCCTTAGACATTCTTGCAAAAGGAGAATCATTGGTTGAACCAACATTAGGTTTATTTGGGTTTTAATTTATCAAGACTCTGCCTCATCCTTCATTAGTATGGATAACTGGTAATTGGTTAAGTGATATTTATTCAATCTGTGGTGCCTGTGCTATTGTATCTGCCTTGTATTTAAAAAATAGCCTGCATTAGTAAAAGCTATATTGAAATGACTTTCTTAAGACACTAAGAGTGCTGCTATTTTAGCACAGAGCTTACATCTGCAGTCCCTATTTGTAGGGGTAAAAGGGTTAGAAGTAGTAGAATAACCACAGATATGTGGAATTCACATTCACTGGAAGATTTAAGCAAATATTTTAAAGTTACATTTATTTCACTTTCAAGTATAGGCAATCCACATATGAAGCAGATTGTATTAGAGATATCCTCTAAGCTTTTGTGTAATCCAGGTAAAGGCATAGTATAGATTCATTTCCTTTCCTATCACAGGACTCCTTTAGCTTTCCTAGTTTACCTACCTGCAAAAAAAGGAAATTCTTTACTGAAATGAAAAATTATTGAACTAACTTATGTCTATGCAAAAAAAAAAAAAGTCATCAAGTTTGGAGGCAACATTCAAGTTCACAGCAGCCTTTAAAATGGAGTCTTATAACTAGGCAAAATAGACTAGAAGAGATGGGTTGGTTTTATTACCATGTGGCACTATAAGAAGAACCAAATTTATATTCTAAAGTTAGGGATAAAATTTCCATAGTAAGATTGTTTTGCTTTTCGTTTTGTTTTGTTTGGAGGGATACTTTTATTGTGAATAGCCCATAGGGTTTTGAATTGTTTCAAGTTATAAATTTCAGTCACAACCAATCCCCTCAGGTTAGACTCAGATATGGACTGGGTGGGAACTCAGGCTTGACATTCAGAATGGAGCACCAAAAGCCAACCATTCTGTTCCTGAGTATATTCTGCCCTCTGAGAGGCCTGATGAGTTTGTCACAAGAGCCTTGATCTGCTCCAAGATTGGGTCTGACCTCTAACTTTGGCACATAATTTGCCAGCTGTAAATAGCCATCCTAAGTCTCAGCTTTATCATCTAGCAAATGGGAATGACAATGGCTCCATCCGCCAGGGTTTGGGGAGTACTTAGCAAGATACCTGGCACTTACATGCTTAATACCATTCGGTGTATTCAAGACTTGGATTTAAGGGGCTGGGGATTTAGCTCAGCAGCGCAGCGCCTGCCTGGCAAGCACAAGGTCATGAGTTCCATTCCTGGTACCAGAAGAAAAACAAAACAAAACAAAAGGCTTGGTTTTATAGCAGAGCCTAGATGCCCTGAAAATTATTAGCAGTTGTGAGAAGAAAGTACGGAAGGAGTAAAAAAGAAAGTTGTAAGAAGAAAAGATTTCAGTCACACAAAACTATCTCCTCCAAGACAGAATTTTTTTTTTTTTTTTTGGTTTTTCGGTTTTTCTCCGGTACCGGGAACCGAACTCATGACCTTGTGCTTGCCAGGCAGGCGCTTTTGCCGCTGAGCTAAATCCCCAGCCCCTCCAAGACAGAATTTTAATTTATTCATTCATTATGTAATAAATACAGTTGTGTTATATCTACCTGGTATCACAGAGAGCGGTAATAACCTTCAGGTAGAGATGTGTCTAGGGTCAAGGTGAATTGGGAATATATGTGTTTTTTATAAACAGATTTTGACAAGAGTTCTAAAATATTTTGTTGAAATCTTGAGATATTTCCATTTCTCTGCTAGAACAGCCTCCTACATCTAAGCAGAGATGTTAGCTGTGGGTGGATAGTCTGAATAGACATTCGCCTGGTTTCACAATGTATGGAACTGCTGCCTCCTATTTGGCCACTGCAGAAAACATTTGGATTGCTTTAGATGTCTTGCCACACTAATTAAATAAACTATGACTAATTAAATGTCATAATGCATGATATAAACTTGTTAATGTCAGGGGAGATCTTTAAAAACAACTATCAAGATGGGCAAATTTGTCACATGTCAACATTTTGTAGTTAATTTTCAGTGGCAAATAAGCAAATTTTATTTCAGAAATTTGAAAACTATCTGGCGGTGTGATTAGGGGAGCCTATATTTTGTGCCTGATTAGACTATGGCTTATGGGGGGTGCTCCAAAGTCTCTTCTGAATAGTTAACAACCCATTTTTTCAATTAAGCATAATGTTATGTTAACATCCTTAAAGAGGTAAATGATGGTACAGTAAATCCAATTAGAATACATACTTACAACTGGATTCTCTTGCAATTTTCAAAAAGCTGATTGCGTTTTACATCTTCCCTGCTATTGTGAGAGTGGCTTTCGCGCAAGTTGCTGCACCCCGCCTGGTGTCTGTGTCTCCGCCTGGTGACCTTTGCTGTAAGAGCCGCTGCAGACATCACAAACTCTCACATCAATTTGCCACAATTGGATGTGGCATCTTGCAGCTAATTTGATTTGGGAAGAAATGCACCTGGCTCTGTTTTTTCCCTATAGAATGCAGAGGGAGTTTTGAGTCCTCACAGATGCCATCTAACTGAGGAGCCCATGTGTTTTTCAAGGTCTAAGCAGTTTGTCTTCATCTCCCCAAATACAACCCATTACAAAGGGAGAGGAACTGAATTATTTAATGCAAAAATAAATTAGATTGGGGTCAGGGAGGGAGAAAGAGAATCCAACCGAACTGAAAAATACAACTGTTGATATAACTGCCAGTCTTCTTTCCTTAAAAGAGAAGCAAACCCTTTTCATTTAGCTTTTTGTCTCTATTTCCCTTGTTTTTTTATCATATCAGTTAAATACAATTTCCTCCCGTATCACAACTCTAAAGAAGTGCTAACCCACCCAACTCATACTATTTGAAACAGTATACAAATATGCAAGTATGGTGGGGGCGTTGTTTGTTTGAAACTGATTTGAGGTTGCAGAAAATAGATAAAATGGTAATGTGCTTAATCTATTATTGATAAATTTAAATAGATCAAAGGCTGCTGTTGAAGGAAAAATACAAGTCTCAGGCCTTTTATTCAGTGACCCACATTTTATCTCAATTATGCTTCAGATATTGAAAAAACAAAACTATCAACAACAACAATGAACCCTGCCTTATAAATAGAATTTGCATTGAATATGTGAGGGTGCTCTGAAGATGAGGGGACATTACTGAGTATTTACCTCAGGGATGTTACACATTGCATTTCATTTGGATGGAAGGGGAGTGTCTTCCTGGAAGAGTAAGTAGATGTTAATTGTGTAGAATGTTCTCTATGTCATATTACTATGAGAACATGTGCAACAAAGCTTATATAAAAGTAAAATGGGGGAAAACCTTCTAAAAAATAAACCCACTATTTTTAAAAATGAGGCTACCCCAGATCAAAGGTTGAATGAAGGCAGTTTTACACATAACTCCAATTATGTCAGTCTAACTTCACAGCAGTCAACTGATTTTTACTGTACTGGTGCAGAGCACATGATTGTTGTTATCACAATCCCCTTATATAATTTTGCTTCACCTTCCTATGTACCTTAGAAATAGAAGGCTTACCAGAGCATCTAAGTGAGGCATAAAGGGCAACTCAAAGCCAAGCATGGTGGCACCCGCCTATAATCCCACACTTGAGAGGCTGAGGCAGGCAGATCGCTGAGAGTTTGAGGCCAGCCTGGGCTACACAGCAAGACTCTGTCTCAGAAAGAGGGTGGGGCAACTAATTTAGGCTATTGAGGCTGAGGTAATGTCATTTGCAAGAAAAGGTGAAAACCAAACAAAAAGTTTGGAAGAAAGGAGAAGGAAACAAAGTCAAATTAAACTCCCAGAACTCTCTCCATTCCAAACCACCCTTCTTGAAGGTGCTTTTGTACAGCTTCATTTTTTTAACGTATGAATTTGCAATTCATTAGATAGGGGCAGCCCCCAAAGGAGGGAGGTACTCAAAAATCATTTTTACAGACTTTTCTCCTGGAGTCTGTTGGGACCACACTTCATCTTTATGGGACCCAATGACCTAAAAGAGGGAATATCCTCAGTGATCACTTTGGTTCTTCAGAGCCTACCACAGACTAAGGACTCAAACATTTAAATGAATAAGAAATTAATTAATAAATAGATGCTGTTATATATTAGAAGAGGATGACTGCATAAACAGAAACCAAAATAAGAATGGTTTAATCAAGCAAAAGTTGGTTTCAACTTTTGCAAAGAAAATTCTAGAGGAAGACATAAGGGACAAGTATAGATAGCAGTTCCATGCTTTTCTCAGAGACAGAGACAGGGACTCCTGTTTTTCTGAAGCATTCAGAGAGTGTGATTTATATCTTTGTGATTTAGAATGGCTGCTGGGGCACAGCCATCATATCCAAGTTGAAGGCTAAAAGATAGGAAGGCAGAAGAGAGAAAGGATCCCCTTGAAAACTGCAGCAGCTACTATTCAGTAGCCTAGAAACCCCCACAACAATCCCACTCACCACCTAATGTGGTGGTGTTAGTCATGCTATAGCTAGCTGCAACGGAGATTTTATAAAATATAGTATTTTATCTAAGCCTGGACTTCAAGTTCCAGTGGTAAGGAGGGGAAGGAGAATGGGTATTGAGTTAGGCAATAACAATATCTACTATATCAGCATATACTCTGTGTCATAGTCCGTTTTATGTTGCTATGACTGCATTCCACAGCTCTGAATAATTTACAAAGAGTAGAAGTGTATTTGACTAGCAGTTCTCAAAGTGGGAAAGTCCAATATCAAGGTGCCGGGATCTGATGAAGGACTTCTTGCTGCAGAGAACATCATGTAGCAAGACCAAGCAACCATAGTAGCTTGGATCCTTCCCCTCCTTCTTATGAAGTAGCTAGTGTCATCATGGGGCCCCTCGCCTTGTGAACTCATCTAATTCTAATGCCTCTCAAAGGTCCTCTCTCAAAATGCCATGAATGTACAACTTTGGGGACTGAGTTTGTAATACTGGATGAATTCTGAGGGACACATCCAAGTCACCTCACTCTGCAACGGAAGCTTATAAAGGCAAATGAATTCATTTCTTCACTGAACCTTATTTATTTCCTCTACATACCTGTCCAGTGTAGAAGAGGAAGAAGCGAATGCTTCCTTAAGCATAGCCATCAAAGGTATTGAAACGTATAGTGTTGCTGTGCACCAGGCATTACTCTAAGTATTTTGCCAATATCAGTTTATTTAATCCTCACAACGATGCCATGAGGAAGACACTCTTATCACCATAATGTTACAGAAAAGATTTTAAGTCATAGAGAAATGAAATGACTTGAGCAGGGTCACACAGTCGAGATCAAACCCAGGCAGTCTGGCTCTATGTGTAGTGTCAAAAACTACCAAATACAGACTGGATAATTTGACATAAAGATCAAATACTCAGACTTTCACAAAAAGCAACATCTTAAAGAAAACATGAGAAGTACAACTCACAAATCAGACTTCCATCCTCTCCTCTTACTCTTTACAGTTAACATAATCCTCTCTCTCTCTCTCTCTCTCTCTCTCTCTCTCTCTCTCTCTCTCTCTCTCTGTCTGTCTCTGTTCTCCTCATAGCTGTAGCCAGACTCTTATGGATCTTGGAGCTGAGTGTTCAGTGGTCAGTGTCGCACAGGTCCTGACACTAACGGCTCTACAGTCACTCGCACTGTCACTTTTGGTAGCTAGATTCGCGCTTCCCCCCACTTTCCTGTTCACACTTCCTCTCCAGGCAACCAGGTTACAACAACTGTCCTGTGAACACATTTGCAGGAGTCCTCTAAATCCTTTCTTTTGCTGACTTTTCCTCCATCCCAGAATGAAGTGTCCACTTTTTCTGCCTTCTAAATACCCCGTCCTGTAGGACCAGCCCAAATCCTACCACAAAACTGCACTAGCAAACTTGTTCCTCCCCTGGGATGTCTCATATCAGTAAATGCCGCCATCATGAAGCGAATTTGCTCTCTATTCTCTACCCTCCCTTGACCCCTGCACAAAGGACTATTAATCTAAACTTCTAATGTGCTTTGAATGTTCCCCTGGCTGCATTTCTACTGCCATCCCCTTCCCTGGTAAGCTCTCTAAATCGGTCTCTTTTACATTGTCATTCTTTGGGCCCCTAATTAACCTGTAGTTTTTCACATTCTAATTTAGGTGGCTGGGGTAGGGCATTGCAAACTACTTGTCTGCCTTGCCAGCTAGTTCTGTTGCCCCAAAGAGGCTCTAAAGGGGAGCCTCCAGAGCAGAAGATGGAGGGGAGAGTCTTACTTCCTTTCTGCTTGCTGCTCCCGCTAGCAGCTTCATATGCGATGGGGCCAGCAACAATACTGTTTCAAATAGTTATTGGTTTCAGGCTCCAGATTTTTCCACTCAGTCTCAAAACTGGCCTCACTGCAGGAGTTCAGTTAGCTCATGCTGTCACTAGCTGGGACTGCCCTTCTTCAAAAATTTGGAGCCCATGTCTGTAGGGTTTCTCCTTCAGCTCTAGTAAAGGTATCCATATTAACTGGGCAGTAAGATTTTGTTCTCAAAGGTTAGAGTCCAAGCTCCACGGGGCTTCCAGGTTCTTTTTTACAATTAATTAAATTTATTGGTACATTTTGGGTATACATAATGATTGCATTCATCATAGGGAATTTGGACCTGTACCTGATATAACTTGATTCTTTTTTTCTCATTCCCCCACCCTCCCTTCAAACCCATCCCAGCCTAGGATGATAGCTGTCTCCTATGGTATCTCTTCTTCTCCACCTCCTCCTCCTTTCTCCTTCCCTCCCTCTCTCTCCCTCTCTCTCCACTAGTCTTATTGCCTCTTCAGTCCCCTGATAGCTATATAAATACCTTCCTATATTAAATTTTTACTGTTAAGATCACTGGTGCGATTTCTGATTTCTTGACTGGATCTCCGCAGATAAACCTGTCTGCAATCCATTTCATCACACTACAGCCAAAGTGATCTTTGGATATAAATCTGATTGTGATATTCCCATGCTTCATATCCTGTGATGACAGCCCATCACTCTCAAGATAAGGTCTAAAATTTTTTCCATTGTCCAAAAGGCTCTGCATTAATTCAGCTATCAAAAGATTACAGTGAATATGGTGGTAGTCCTGAGATGGACTGAGATGTTCATTCTCCAGCTGCCAGGAGTCATGGGTAATGACTCCTGGCTATGTCTTTCTCTAGAAATTGGCCTGGATTACATGATACTACATCACCAAAGGCAGTGCAACCCCTCCTGTCTTAAGTCACTTCCTCATTGCTGGGACAAAATACTCAAGACCCACAACTTGCAGGAGAAGTTTATTTTGGCTCATGGTTTTCAGTCCATGGTCAGCAGACTCCAAGTCAGAAATGGCATAGCAGGCGGGACTGGAGGAGAAAAGCTTCTTATGTCATGGTAGCCAGAAAGCAGATAGTGAAGGGAAGATCCAGAAGAGAGGTATGGGTCACAACCCTAGTGACCCACTTCTAATCAGACCTCACTTTCCAACAGAACTCTCAGGTACTAAACTCAGTGGATGAATTTACTGGTAAGTATAGTGCCACTATGATCCAATCACCTTCCAAAAGGCCTACCTCTGCATGCAGAAGAGTTTGAGGGGAAGTTCTAGGTCTGAATCATAGCACATCTCCTAAAGTGAAATGACTTGTCAGTTCAGCATATCTGGAGCCTTCCATGTGGAACAGTTCTGAAGGGACACCGCAGCTCCAGAGTGTCCTATAGGATTAGCTGAGATCTATATTGTAACTGCATTACAATTTAACTTTTTCCTCAGCCTAGTCTTCTTCCTTCACTCTTACAGCATTTTCCTGAGTGCACTGTCTGCATAGACCTCTCACATGCAAGTCTCCATCTCAGAGCTGGTTTCCTGGATATTCAACCTAGGTTAATTGGTAAAATGGGATTTTTGGAGCTATATATTCCACTAACTGGCTGGCAGTGAGGACCCCAATGTTGGAAATAGTTGATCTATAAATAAACTCTGGTATTCTGCAATACTGCAATTGCTAAAATGTCCACAATGGTGAAAGGTGAGAGATTGGTGCAAGGGAATATATTTGTGAGTGTCATTTTTTAGGCATTTGAGAGTTCCAGGGGAAACGATAAACACAAGGGCCAGTGAAACAAATGGCTGATGATGATTGTTAAACTACAAATATATGGGAGAAAACAATGAAAGGCTGAAGGTGATCAATTACCAGTTTAAGTGGATTGTGAAAATCAAGGAATCTTTCTCTGTCAGCTTATTAAGTGACTGTCATTTCCTGCAGCCATCAAACAGACAGAGCTGAGGGTCAGACCCTGTAAGTATAACATCAGGGAAACTCCAGAAAAGACTGAATTTCCAAGCCCAGAAATTGTGACACTCAGCCCAAGGCTTAGTCGAGCAGGAGTTGTACTCTGAGCTTTTTATCTGGTCCACACACTCAATAACTTTTAGATCCTAGATCTGCCTGGATTATCTAGGCTTATAGATGTGGCCCATTCCTCCCTGCTAAAGGCAACCATGCCCTTCCCACCCAGAAATGATTCAGAAGCCTCTATCTGGCAAAACCTATGTTCCGCTCTCAGGAGCTAGCATACCTCCCAACCTGGCCCAGACCAAAATCACATCACAAGACAGACAAATGATAACATCACCCAGTAGCAGAAATGTTAAGCCTGCTGAAGTGAAGCAGCAGGACTAGCCAACATGTACTATCAGGAGCCAGGATAGCATATACAGGACTGGATTTTGAAGATGCTGGCTCACAGAAGAAAGCAAACACTGTAATTGGGAAAGGGAGAGTTTGTTGATGTGGGGGCATCCATCTCCTGACTGTATCCCTGGCAAGACACTTAGAGTTAGTGCTCACCTGCTGCTGGAATGTTAAGGGTCTGCCAAACAAGAGACCCTTTAGTTTTGACAGTTCACTTTGCATGGGTAACTTTTGCAAGCTTGGAGAAAGTGGTGGCTTATGTTGCTCTGGCCAATGATAGAAGAAGGGAATCAAAGGCTCAAAGAAGTGTTAGAATGGGCACACTAGGTAAAACTGAATAATTGACAGGCAGATTATGTTCCATGGAGAGACCAAAGGACAGTGTCTTATCAAAGCAAAAAGGAATGTGACAGTTAAAAAAAAAACCTACATCATTGAGGTGGCTGTTCTCTGTAGCAGGAGTCAACCAACATTTTGTATAAAGGGTTCAAGTACAAATGTTTTAGAAGCTTTGTGGGCCTTGTGGACCCTCTCACCTCCTCAGTTCTATCATTGCATCCCAAAAGTAGCCATAGACAGGGTGTAAATAAATGAATATGACTATGTATTCCAATAAAGCTTTATTTACAAAACTCTACTTAAAACTTCATTAGCAAGTATGTTGGAGACATTGTTAACATCTGTATACTCCATGGAGTCATAAACCTAACATGTAAGTGAATTTTATGAGGATCTAATTATCTAAGGCATATAGGAAGATCTCCAAAGTATGTTTGTTATAACTTCTCCTCTATGAAGACAGTCTCATGGCTTTCTGAGTTGTGGAAGAAGTATATTCCACAGTTTTGAGTAGTACCTCAATTAATTTATCAACTGATACAGAAAGTTACCAGCTTTTCATAGAACGCAGAGGAAGAAAGACCTCTGCAATAGGCCTAGACTCTGGAGCAAGAAGTTCTGCAGTTTGGACCATAGTAACCTGGCAGATCAGATACTAGAAGTGTCTTATGTTGAGAAATAATTCTCCATCAATCTTTTGTGGTTTTTCAGGTCTTATGAGCAAGGCACCATCTGCCCTTTTTCTAGACTAGCTTGTTGTTTTTTTTTTTTTTTTTTGGTTTTTCTCCAGTACCGGGAACGGAACTCACGACCTTGCGCTTGCCAGGCAGGCGCTTTTGCCGCTGAGCTAAATCCCCAGCCCTAGACTAGCTTGTCAAGGATCTTCGTATAGTAAACAGACTTAGAAGGTAGAGATAATACGCTGGGGATGTACAGTGGTAAAGCACTTGCCTAACATGCTTGAGGCCCTGGGTTTAATTCTTAATAATATTTTTTTAAAAAGATACTATCTAATTCCAAAGCAATGAGTATATTTTCTTACAGCTGTTAAAGGTAAAGACAGTACCTTCCTCTGGAACAAAGAACAGGCATGCTTACTTCCACCTATAAAAATGTGGGTTCCCTAAGTTCAGGATTCCTCTACTGTAATGCAACCCATAGTGTATACTGATCTTTGCACCACCCTTTGGGAATCAGGACGCAGGGAACAAGTACACAACTGAATATTCGCTATTCTTTCCACTGCTGTTGCTGTAATAAACTGTTCTTTACCTCTGACTCAGTAGCCTCAAAGTCTCTACCAGAATCCATGAAACTGTGGCAGATTAACTTGTCCTCTTCAAGTAGGATGATATATGAGAACTTTTCCTTGACACTGTGATGGGAATGCTGCTATGTGGAGTTTTTGGCAAAGCTCATAGGAAAATGATAGCATAGACCGCTAGGATCTACGAGGGAGAGGAACAGAGACAAAGTCATGGAGGGAGACCAAAATTTTAAGGAATCAGCTCACACAATTGGCAGGCAGGCAAGTGTGAAATCCATACAACAGATCAGTAGGCTGGGAAACTCAGGTAAGAGTTGACGTGGCAGTCTTGAGTCTGAATTTCATAAGGCAGAGGCCTGGAAACTCCAGCAAAGTTTTAAGGTTGATCATAATCTTGAGAATTACTCTTTGGGAAGTCTGTCTATGTTCTGGACACTTTCAGCTGATTGTATGAGGGCCACTTACATTATGAGGAGCAATTTGCTTTTCTGAAAGACCACTGATTTAATTGTTAATCACATCTTTAAAATGCATATAGACTGACATTTGACCGAACAACTGGACACCATAGCCTCACCAAGCTGACACACAAACTTAACCATCAGGCCATCCAAGCTCCAAAGCTCTCTGGGGGCACGACAGAGGTCCACTGTCTCTCAATCCAAATATTCTGCCTGCCCAATCCTACCTTTTTAAATCCCTGACTCATGTTCCTGAGAGTACTTCCCAGCAAAACTCCTACACATAGATCCTTCTGAGAGTCTGTTTCCGGGAATTCAGACATAAGACAGAGATATGCTAATGAACAAAAATACTACCCAGAGTTATTACCAAATGTAAGTTAGAAACTACCTTGGAGAGATTTTTATTGTTCCTTTTTAAATATTTGGAATCACAGCTTGTTGTCTTTTGAGAAATAAACCTATCTCATTATTAGGTGTTGGAAAAGCCATTTGACTCCTGTGAGAAAGCTATTGATCAATTAAAGAGAAATAAAATGATGATTTTTTAAAAAAACTATCAAAAGGAAAACTTCTCACTGTACTTGATTTTTCTTTGTCTGCTTTATATCTAAGTGGGAGCTGCTCAGAGTTTTTGAGCTACAAGCTGTCCCTCTGCTACCCTTAACTATGCACATGTTCCGGGAGTGTGTGCCCACAGACATTCAGCAGATGGTCTCGGGCTGGACATCTGGAAGTCTCATCAGATTATGGGGCACAAATTTGTGATAATAGATTTAATTCAGTTTTACTTAACATTTTTTTGGCTGGTTTAAGGACCCTGGGGTCAGTATGTAACTTGGCAAGAGTTTTACAAAAATTGTTCTGAATTTATCATCAATGGGCAGATCTTATACAATATTTTGTTTGTGCAACTCAGACCAGCTGGGCGAAAACTAATGAGAGGAATGCAATTATGGGGGGTGGGAGGTACATGTAAGTCTTATTAATGCATTAGTCATTCTCTGTGTCCCCCTGCCCGTCCCACATGTGCTGCCTCATAATGAGTGCAAGATAACCTTGGGGGAGTGTGGCCATTGCCCTTTATTTTCTGATTTTAGACTTGAGGATATGTGCTTTATTTGGATAATCAAGGGGCAGTGAAGGAGTAATTGTAACAAGATACTTTTTGCATTTTTACTTGGAGTTGTCTGATGTAAACCTTAAAAACACAATAAAAATGAAGTAAAGCTTTATCCTCCTGTAAACATCAATGTCATATTAAAGAATTTTCTCTTCTTACCATCAAAAATAGCATAAATTATTAGCATAGAAGAGTCTACAATTTTTACTTTCTTTCTTAGCATATAACACCTAATTTTTATTTGGAAAAAAATATTGAATGGATGGGTGGATTTTTTTACATATTTTTAAAGCTCATAATTAATGAAGAAGAAAAGGATTAGAAGTCCACTAAAAAATGATCAAATGGTACCAAAAGTTACTAATAGGAAAGGAAAGCTGAATGGCCAATAAACATATAGAAAACTGTTTAGCCCCAGTATTAATTGGAAAAATATAAATAAGCAACAACGAGAGAACATCTCACACACTACAGGTCTGCAAAAATTTAAGGAATGACAATTCCAAAGATTGGCAAGGTGTCCCACTTAATACATTTAATGTGGGCCTGCAAACTGGTACAACCTCTGGCTATGCTGCGTTATTCTGAATATGCTCTTATTCTATGACCCAACAATCCCACTTCTATGTTCAGAAACATCCATTGCAGCATTGTTGGAAGTAGCAAAGTAAAATAAAATTGGAAACTATCTAAACGTCCATCAACAGAAGTTGGAAAAAATATTGTATTATATTACATAAGGGAGTATGATACAGCAGTCAGTATGAAGGAGTTATGACAACTATCAACACGGATAAATCAACTTGAAAAGCAAATTTCAGAAATCCAGAAAACATGCCCAAAAATTCTCAAAAGTAATACTGCATTGTGTTTATTAATGCAACATATGTAGAACATTCCTAAAATAAACATGATACTGATGAACATTTCCTCTCAGAAACAAAGTCAGGGAACAGGGTAAAGGAGCAGATTCAGAAATGCCTTCTACTGTACCTATGATATTTAAATTGGGGAGGAGAGGAGATGAAAATTTGAGTAAGGCAAGAAAATTAACATTCACTATATAAATTTTATTTTTAGTATGTTTAAAATATATATGAAAACAAAATATTTAAAATAGAAGAATCACCATTTAATTAGAAATCTGAGGTTAGAGATCATCTATCTTGAACTCTATCACTTCAGCAACCCTACAGTAGGGAAGCATGAGCTCACTCCAATACCAGCCTTACCCGAGGCCTGGCTCTGAGTATCCCAGCAGGTAGTTCTCCAAGCTGCCTGTTCAGATCTCCCATAACAAATCATAAGAGATCACATTTGTTTTTTTGTTTTTTTTTTTTTTTTTGGTTTTTCTCCGGTACCGGGAACCGAACTCGCGACCTTGCACTTGCCAGGCAGGCGCTTTTGCCGCTGAGCTAAACCCCCAGCCCGATATCACATTTGTTTAAGAGAGCTTAGGTCATCTTCTCTCTGCAAGTATGCTACATTTCCAAAATTTATTTCACTGTTTACACAAATAGAACATCAAAGATGCCTTTTCAATAGGCCTGGTTAGAAAATTCCACATTTCTAAAGCATCCCACCCATGACTAAGACTGTATCTTTAATTCAGCCACATAAACTAAGTACTTTTACTTGAATTTTTTTCTCCTAAAGCTGACATGACCTGATCTATAATTTTTTCAATTCTTAGAATGCAAAACAAAAATCCCAAACCCTCCTCCAACACCTCCAATTATGTATTATAGAAATGCATATTCCCTATAGAAAGTTCAAACAAAAAGGTAACTAAAGATAATCACCTTTAACATACCAGCTGTATCTTCGAATCTTTTATGCATATATACTTCTCCCATACATATAAACAGATGTGGAATCACATTTTGTCCACGGTTTCTTACTCTTCTCACTCAACAACGTATTCCATTTCGTCATTTCTCTGGAGCATCATTTTGGTGATACACACAAAAGGTGGTATCCATCTCTTATGTGGATACTTCATCATTTATTTGAGGAATTCTCCAACCAGAGAGCATTTACATATTACCAGATGGTCATTCCTGAAATCCTGAACCAATTTAGGCCCTATCAGCCCCATGAGCAGTGCATCAGAATGTCCAGTTCCCTGTTCCCTTACAGAACTGCTGACCAAGTGTCTCTCCTCCATTCACAGATAGATAAAGGGAGCTTGTCCTTATAGCTCACACATTTGGAGAGAGGGATTTACTCAGTGAAAACTTTAAAAATGTTTATCTACATACTGCTCAATAATCAGACAATGTTTATGCATTTTTTTTTCTACTCAGTGCAGAATATTACAGGTGTAGTGGCGATTATTGTGATTTTTAGAATTTTTCTAATTAAACACTCCACTCCTACTGTGTAAACTCCCCAAGGCCAGAGACTATGCTTTATTTATCATTGTATTTCCAGGATCTTACACAGAAAAGATTTTCTAGAAATGTCTAGTGGGGTAATGAATATAAAAATGTTCAGTCCAGAGACCCTGTCTCAAAAAGACAAAAAATAAAATAAATAAAAGAATGTTCTGTCCATATCAAGCTGAAATAATACAGATTGGATCCAACCTCTTAGTTTGGAAACTTAATTTTTCCATGTTAATCTCACTTGTTACATTTGTTTTAGGATACTAGATTCTAACTATACACTATGCTGGATGGTAGGGTAACCTAAGAGTCAAATAACTGAAAACTTTTTCTGAGTGCAATGAGTCATACTTTGTTTAGCAGGATGAACTAGCCCATGGAAGGCAATATTCAAGTGGCTTGGAGTGTTGCCCTGGGATTTCTGACTGCTTCATCCTTATGGTAGTAAAGCAGACTACCTCAGCAGCCAGAATAGATAGATGCTAATGGAGAGCAACCCAAGGCAATGGCTTCACACTCTCAGACTCCCTAAGAGACAGCAGGAAGCTCCAGTGTCAGACCCTGAGAAGTCAGCCTCTAATGCATGCTGGATAGAGCAGAGCACAATCTTCCCAGCATCTCATAAATGAGTGCAATTCCAGGAATTTCTTTTGGGGTAGATTTGTAATAAGCTCTGGACTGTAGAACTAAGCCACAATTGGTGTTCTATAGCAAAATGTATTTTTAGATTCAATTCTCAGCTCTGGTCACACAGAGCCCGAGCTCTGGACACTGTCCTCCGGGGTTTCTCAAATTGCAGAGAAAAAAGGTCATGACCCCACTAGGGTCACAGAGAGGAAAACAGCAAGGCATCTAGTAGAGTTTTCTTGGAGAGGAAATTCTGTTCTATCAGTGCCTCTCCAATTGCCTCTCTATTTCTGTTATTTCTAACAGATACTTCTGGTGTAAAACTTACCAAGTGCCTAGCACCATCTGGTTGCTTCACTTTCCTGGGCCTCCTAAAATTATTTGCATTGTAGCGCACAAAAAATGATACTATTTGTGCATGCAGCACACAGGAAAGGCTGATTTGTGACAAGAGGCCACCAACTGCAGATCAGAAAGCCTCAAACTCACCCAACTAGTTTGTAGGCTGAAAAATACACTATCACAGCACATATATAATCAATCTATGGCTTAGGGTTAGGGTTAGAGCTAGTTACTTTAAGATATGATTATCTTATTTAGTAAGGCCAAATTTATGGATCATACTTATTATTCCCATTTATAATTATCTCACTAGAAACTCTAAGCCTTTCCCCAACCACACCACTTCTTAGAAATTGAAACTCTAGTGCTAAATATTGTGTTATTTGCTCACAAATATTTATTCTTTTCCCGTACTTGCAATGCATATCTCTAAGATGAGAAGTACTTCCTCAAGACGTTGGCTTTGGGCTTGGCCATATGATTTGCTTTAGTCAATGGAATGTGAGTAAATGAGCCAAGATAACATCCAAAAAGGAGGCTTTGTGTGCACTTGCATGATGTAGCTTGATCTCTTGAGCTCCTACCATCTATCCTGATAACATGGCCTACATGGAGGTACCAGAATGAAAAAAATATGCAAATGAAAAGTCAGAAAAGCTTAGCATAACCAAACAAAGCTACAGCCAATCCACAAACTTGGATAAGAAATACTGTTGTGAGCCACAAGCTTGGAGAGTTAGTATTATATAACCTGATTAATACACTATCTCTGCTTCCACAGTCCAGTTACTTTCTATGTTGCATTTCATCTCTGATCCCTTAAGGAGCTCTCCCCACCAGCCTTTTTTTCCTGGTATTTTTATTTTTCATAATAGTGGAACTTTTTGCCTTTTTTTCCCAGTTGTAATAGAAGGATCTCACAAGATCTGAACATGAAAGAAATAAGAATTATCCCTTTCAAATGAATTATATTGTACAGTAAGTGTCTGACTTATGAACGAGTTCCATTCCAGGAGAATATTCATAAGTCAGATTCATGTGTAAGTCCAGTGAAGTGAATCTTACACAGTATTGTTGACTTCTTTGGCACAGGAGACACATGTTCTATGATCTTATCCTTGTTCTTGATCTTTAGATTTGTGCCAGTGGTTGAACAATTCATGGTATAAGAACAAGTGACATCTATCATTTCGCCTTGGTCCAACCTCTCAATTATTTTCATCTTTGTTTCCATGGTTACTGCTCTGTGCTTCCCAGCAGACCTCTCTCCATCACCACTGCTTTTCTGCTTGCTTCTGGAAATCCTGGGCTCTGACTGAGCACTGTAGTACTGTATACTATTGCACTGTACAGTAAGCACACAGCAGCAAAGCTGTGACAATGTCCAGCAGACACATGAGCTACTTCTGCAATTTGTTCACATCTACAAATGTTTGTCAGGTAAGGTCCTTTCATATCCGTGAAAGTTTGCAACTCAAATGTTCATAAGTCAGGGACTTATTGTATGTACTTCTCAGAACCCATCCACTATGCCAGCATTGTTTCAATACATGGTGAGATACATAGGACATTCTTGCCACAGTACTCAGTGCCTATCGATGGAACAATCCATTAATATTCATTTTTCCTAAGGGAAAACAAAAGATTTGGAGGTTGATAGTAAGGGTGATAATAACAGTAACTTTAGGTTTGTTGTTTAACCAGGGGCCCAGTTCTGTGCTAATTTTATTTAATCCTCACAACTATAATAAGAGGCAAGAGTTCCAAAAATGGCTAGTTGTTGCCCAATAAGAATTCTCCCTATCTTCCTTTAGTAGCAGAAACCTAGAGCAAGGCTATTGGCAAATAGTACTTTTCTCATGCTCCTTGAAAGTTAGGGGTAGCCATGTGGCTAAGTCCCGGTCAATGGGATTTGGACAAGTTCAAAGTCATGCCCATAAAGGAAAAACAGTATGCCTTCTCTTTTTGCTTTTCCTCTTTCCCTCTGGCTGGAGTCAGACATAATGGTAATAGCTGAAACAACCATTTTACCGTGAAGTGTAGAAGATAAAAGAGCAGCAAGATAAAAGATAGTTTCCTGGCTCTACTGAATGGCCATAACATCTCTGGGAAATGCACTTGAACTTTTTCATAAAAGAGAAATGAAAGTTTATCTTTTATACCTGTATTTCTCTCTCCCTCCTCCCCCACTCTTTCTCACAAGCTAATATATACCTTAGCTAATGCAGTAGCTATTACCACTTTTTTAGATGTGAAAATGAAAGTTCAGGTTGGGAACTTACCCCACTTTTGTACTATTAGTAAGCAGTAGAGCAGTAGGAATTGGATCGAGGTCTGGCTGCTGCCCAAGGCCAGGTTCTTCCCCATTGTGCTCCTCCGCCCACAAGCGCCAGGCTTTAAATTCGCTTCTGAATGTGTCTTGCCTCCATTGCTAAAGTTTCATGTAAAAATGTCGTGCTATAGCATTTAAAGTTCCCTTCCCCATTAGGAAGAAAACCTTCCTCTGGAAAACCACATAGATATTCTCCAGGACAGAAGAAAAATATTCAAGTACTTCAATAACTAAAGTGTTGCAAGACAGTGAAATGAAGTCTGCATCATGTGTGGGCAGAAAGTATGGTAAAGATACCAAGCAATCTTTTGGGTTGCACAGGAAGGAAATACTAGAATTTCTGTCTTTATTCTTTTTGTTTTGTTTTGTTTTAAGGCTCAGAAATTTAAATAACATGTAAGATTGGCATGGCTGCATTTAGTCCTTTGGTCAGAGATTCATGTCTCCTGTTGATCTCTCCCAGGGAAAGATCACAAACATCTGTAGGTTCCTTCACATGCCTATTTGCTGGAGGCAGACTGAAACACATCGCAATTTAGAGTGTGCCCAGCTTAATGGATTATGAATTATGTTTTGTACTTCTAACTATACTAGAAAAGTGGGAATATAGCTTGAGAGGAGAAACCACAGACTCAATATCATACTTATGGTATGAGCACAATTTGAAAATGGTAGAACGCACCATTCTACTCCTAGAAAGAGTCTTCATTAGCTATAAGATAAAATTTAAAGGCATAATTTAATAGAATCTGATTTTAGTCAGCTTACTCATTTTTTAAATTTTTAATTAGTCCATGTTTATAGTACATAATGTCTATGTTCCTTATGTGGAGCTGGCGTGCGTACACAACTCATGTTAATTCCCTCTTCCACCCCTTGCCCGTCCCTCCATCGTCTCTTCATCCCTTGATGCTCTTACCATTAGAGAAAGGTCTATCTCCCTCCTTCTTATTATATACCTTTATTTTTGTCTTTATTTATATTTTTGGTTTCTTATATAAGAAAAACCATACAATATTTAAGCCCATGTGTCTGATTTATTTCACTTAACATTGTTCCGTTATTTGAAATTATCAAGAAGTTATCTTAACTGAAATATGAATTAACATACATCCTCATGAACAGTGAACCTTACCCTCAGTATATATAAAATAATACAAAGCCATCACAATTAGGAATTGATTTTTTTCTTTTTGAGACAGGGCCTCTCTGTACAGCCCAGGCTTGTCATGAACGTCCTGTGTAGCCCAAGTTGGCCTTAAACTTGAGATCTGCCTATCTCAGCCTTCTGGCGCTAGGAATAGATTTTATGCTATAAATAATTTCCTTAATTTAATGTTGCTAAAATATTACTCTTGTGTAGGTATTATAATTTAATACCATCTGATAACTTAATGCATAGTACAGATGTATACACCTCTTGAATGTATTTATATTTGTGAGCACTAAGTGTGTATAATAAATAAATGAATATATATTTACATTGGGGCATGCTGAAAAATTTCTTACTGATAAAAGGACACACTCAAAAATAATATTCTTTGTGTACCTCTGTAATCTTAGCTTCAGAAGAATGAGGCAGGTAGATCGAGAGTTCAAGGCCAGCCTAGACTACCCAGAGAGACCCTGTCTCAAAAAAAGGAAAGATATTCTTCTACATCTAAAAGATTATTCTATCAATTTTTGTTGCTAAGGGAATGAGAAGGTCTAACCTTACCATAAGAGTGGTATACAGGGCTTGGTATTCAGCTCTTTATGAAGAGAAAACATCACACTTAAGCCCCCAACATTTGGTCTCAGAAAAGGCAGATTTTCTTCTATCTGCTCTATTTTTTTTCTCAGTGCAGCAATTTGTTAAATTGTGGAATCAAATTACTTCACATCAGACCAGCACATATAAGATAAACTGAAATGGGTTAAAATGAATTTCCTGGATGATAGGGTATTGTGCATGTCAAAAGTGTCAAACTAAGATTATGACTTGTGTATGCAAACAAGTATTGCCAAACATCTTTGAGTCATGTACTATTGCCCTTTACTGAGTGTCTACAACGTGGGGATATTTTTGTTTATTCTAGTTAATCCTTGCAATAACAACAACAATAATAACTGCTTACACACATCTTTGTGCAAGGCACTGTTCTAAGAACTTGGCATGTCTAGTCATCCATCCCTTAGTACCTAGGGAGGACTGGGTGCAGAACCCGACATAGATATCAAAATCTACAGATGTTTAATCCCTGATAAAAAAAAAAACTAGGTAGTATTTTCATATCCCTTTAAACACTCTAAATCATCTTTGTACCATCTAATACAAGGTAAATGCTATGTTAAAAGTTGCTATACTGTTTTGTTCAGGGAGTAATGACAAGCAAAAAGTCTGCAGATGTTTTAGTATAGATGGAATTTTAAAAAAAAATTTTAATGTGTGGTTGGATGAATCTACAGATGCAAAATCATGGATACAGACAGCAGGCTGTGTTAACTAATCTCATTCTCACATTAACTGCCTGGGTGTGCATTATTATGCCCATCTTACAGACAAAGAAACTAAGGAACAAAGAATTTAAATATCTCAGCCAACACACCCAAGCCAATCCACAGCAAAGCCAGGACCCTGCTCTGGGAAGTCTAACTCCATCTTCTGTTTTCCATCACTGTGTCTTACTGCTAATGACCTAGAAAGGCAGATAGCATTAGTGCCATTTTAGAGATGAGAAAATTGAGACACTGGTGGTAAAACTAGAACTCGAGCTCAACCTAAATGAGCCCAAAGTCTCTATCCTTTCTACCTTAATGCCTTCCTAATGCCACTATTGCTTTGATTGTCTCAGTTCCTAGAGAATGCAGGGAAGGCAGTACTTCATCTGGCTAGCAAACCTGCTCGTCACAGAGATGTTATAAGTAGGAGAAACACCAGCTTTGCCATTTTCTTGTTTGTTTTCCTTGCATCATTGGTGTGTTCCTTGACCTAGAGTTTCTCTTTTTAAGCCATATTTAAATGTTGTAAGGATTTGTTTAGTTAAATATACATTAATAGTGCATGATTCAAATTCAAACCATATGATGGATGAAATATAGATATTTATTTCTCACTCACGGACAAACCTAAACAGGTGTTTCTGATTGGTCAGCAGCTGACCAATAGTATAACTCAGGGCCCAAAGCCCCTCTATTTGTTGCTATGCCTTCTTCACCTGAGGCTATGGTGCTGTGGAGCCAGGGAAAGAGCCTGGAGGATCCTGGCTGGAAAGCACTCCATGGCCAAGTTTAGAAGTAGTGCAAATCACTTTGGCTAATGCTTTGCTCTCCAAAACCCACACGACCACACCTCAGCATGACAAAGGCTGAGAAACAGAGTCTAGATGTGTCCCAGGAAGAGGATCAAGAAACAGCCTCAGGGCCGGGGATATAGTTAGTGGCACAAGCACCTGCCTGGCAAGCACAAGGCCCTAAGTTCGATTCCTGGTACCAAAAAAAAAAAAAAAAAAAAAAAAGAATTAGAAGAAGAAGAAGAAACAGTCTCAGAGGACACCCAGCCTTGGCCACACTGATGTTGCCAAAGGCAGAGGAAAACATGAGGAATTAACTTTCTAATTATGAATGCCCCCTAATTCTAAATCAAGCTCTTTTAAAAGACCTCTAGTGAGCAACATAAAATTTATCATAAGTAACATATTATTTTGTTACTTTAAATTTATCAAAGCCACCTTTCCTCGTTAATGATTTATAATTCATATTTATTTATTTATTTATTTATTTTGTCTTTTTGAGACATGGTCTCACTATTCAGTTCAGGCCGGTCTTTGAACTCACTTTGTAGCCCAGGCTGGTCTCAAACTCTGAACGATCCTCCTGCCTCAGCCTCCCAAGTGCTGGGATTACCGGCATGGGCCACCACCCCGGCTATAATTCATACTCTTAAAGTAATTCAAGGTAGTTTTTCCTCCAATTAGATGAAATTGCCTAACTGTAGAATGTTAAGTTTGAAAGAAACCTGCTGCTCATTTTGCAAATAAAAAACACTGGAAACAGGGAGGATAGGAGGGTTGGCCAAGGTCACACAGCTACTTACTGGTATTCCCCTGTAGAGCTATAATATTTTTCATTAAGTTTTTTTATTTTAAAGGGAATAAAAATTTTTTAGAAAAATTAAAAACGATACAGAATTTCAATACAACTTCCCCAAGTAAAATGCCCTTCGTGTCTAAATATAATTTGAACTTTTCTAAAGGTTCCTTTTTCCCCCATTCCTTCCCATTAGGGAAATTACTTTTACTCTTTGTTCAAGGAATTGACATCTCAAAGGGAAAAACATCTGAAATAAAAAGAACTGATTTCAGATTTTCTTTCATTCATACCTGAACCCTAGGAACACTCTGTTCTCTTTTAAATTGAGAGACAGATTGAACCTCCTTCCCTCATCCCTTGACTTTTCCAGAGTGGAAAAAAACCGGTATACTCTGTACACTTCACAGTTTTTTGACTAATGCAATTGTATTTCTAAAAGTATATATCAATTATTTCCTGTTTGTTTGTTTTTTAATAAAGAAACATGGTCAACTGATACTTGCATGTTTAAAAATACTAAATTCCAAATGTATGGCTTCTACAAATACTTATGGACCACTTACCATGGGCCAACTACCCTGCTATATGCTGGAGATAAAAGTGTCAAGACAAACACATACACTTATTCTGACCACTTTCCCTACTAGAAAGAATTTTTAAATTTTGTAGAAAGTATTTATCCTATCTATAAAAGTATACTACACCTTTGTCCAGTGATGATATCAAAGCCAATGAGGTTTATCTGAGGCATAATTATTGCTAAGAGAAAAATATAATACATACTCAGAAAAATGTAGGTATCTTAAGCAGTCCATAACCTGAACAGACTTGGTAATCAGCATCCAGAATAATAAATAACAAATTACCAACCCTACACAGGCCTCCTTCAAGTTCCTGTCCATATCTGAGTCTTCCAGCATATTATTTTGTACTTTAAAGTTATCATCACCTTGCCTCTAACAGAAAAGATTTTTTCACTTGATCAAAATAAAGTCACACAGGGGCCAGGGATATAGCTCAGTGGCACAAGCGCCTGCCTGGCAAGCACAAGGTCCTGAGTTAGATTCCTGGTACCCAAAAAACAAATAAATAAATAAATAAAGTCACGTAGTATGTTTCTTCTGTGTCTGAATTCTTTAATTATGCTTCTGAGACACATTCATGTTATTGCATATAATTGTAGTTTGTGCATTCCCAATTCTGTATAGTAGTGTTAATATTATACATGAATTTATTTAGCCATTCTCCCATTGATAAGCATTTGTGTAGCTTCTAGTTAAGGCTGCTATGAATATTCTTATAAGCGTCTTTTGGAGACTTTGTATAAGTATTTCTGACTTAACTAAGAATGCTATTGTTAGATCTTAAGCTGTGTATAGGATTAACCTTAGTATATATTGCCAAAAGGTTTCCCAGTGCTTCAATCCCCCCTATTATCTATGAGAATTCTTTTTTAAAGTACTTTTAAACTTTTTAAGTGCATCAATAAGTAAAATAAGTAATATCCAGAGGCCAAAAATTAATTAAATAAAGCAGGAATCCAGAAAAGTATAGAGGGTCCTGAAATCAGCTTCCACCAGGGAGCATTTGCTGAGTTCACATGATTTGGAGCTTAGGATTTCATGGTCTTAAGGGATGCCAGGGGTGAGAGACAAAGTATTTAAGTAAAGGTGAACTGGAAATAAACCTATTCTCTAAGCTGAGTGTGAGAAAACTGCTTTTCTTGAACCTTGGCACTGAGCGAAAGAAGATAGGAACTCCACTCACCCGTCCACCTCCCTAATTACACGTAAGGGTTACAGCCCAAATCCATGTTACCATTGCCATCTGAAAAAGCTCAATCCTAGTGTTTAATTTAAAGTAGTTCTTTTTTTTTTTTTTTTGGTACTGGGAATGGAACTTAGGGGCCTCACGTTTGCCAGGCAGGCACTGTGCCACTGAGCTATCTCCCCAGCCCTAGTTTAAAGTAGTTCTGAATGGGTAGTTTGTCCAAGGAAACTGGGGCGTGGGAGTGCATCCTTCAAATAGGACCTTAAAGGAATCCCAGGAAATTAAGGAATAAGAATTCATGGTCAAAAACCACACAACTTGCAAGAAACCAAAACACTGCAGGCAAGTGCCACCAGAAACAGTTGATAGTAACAATGGAATTATCACACAAGATAAGTTAGGCTACCCATAGTAATATCACTGGTGTTTCAGTAGCATAGTTTCTATTTTGATCACTTAAAGTCACTGTTACTTTGTAGTTTTCTGGTAACTTGGAAGCTGAGTAAAGTGACTTTCTAGTTGTTTAGCAAAAATAAATCTATAAAAATATTTCTGGGGGCCGGGGTTATAGCTCAGTAGCACAGTGACTGCCTGGCAAGCACAAGGTCCTGAGTTCGATTCTCAATATCAAAAAAAAGAAAATTTTCCAACTTCAATCCTTTATGTACTGCCCCCATGGTGTTTTCCTTATGAAATACCACTATTACCTACTCAGTGTTACTTAAAGTGACTTATTTTTAGAAAATATATATTATTACTTCAGTCTGGCCCTAAGGAGTAGAATCCCAGAATCCTAGCTTTGATGTACAAATTATATTTCTAATACAACTTCAAATATATGTTTATTAACATTTCAAATATTTGTCCAGGTACTATCCAAAATGATACTGAGTACCACCAGAGTCACATGACCAACACCTTACAAAATTGGCCTAGAATGACCACAGAGAATAAATAAATTTCTTTTTGAGGAGAGAACCAGCCAAGGATGGGGCTGGGGATTTAACTCAGCGGCACAGCGCTTGCCTGGCAAGCGCGAGGTCATGAGTTCGATTCCCGGTACTGGGAAAAAAAAAAAAAAAAAAGAGCCAGCCAAGGAGAAGGTGAGGCTGAGGGGAGACACAGAAAAGATAGATGTTGTAAGGGTCAGGTGAAATGTCAAAAAAAAAAAGTAAAACGTAGGGAAGTACCAAAGATGGACCTACTTAATTTACAGGTATGCCGCAGAAGTCATCCCTGCCCATTTTTACAAGTGGAAGCTGTCCCAGGACTCTTGCAGTTCAGCAGCTACCTGCTGTGTTCCTTGGCACAGCCACATGGTTAGCAGAAGACACCCAGGGCTGACACATTCCCATTCACCGGGCATTAGCTGTAAGTCACTATCATGTGCCTCCCTCAGTCAAGAAAGCAGAATCCAGAGCATACAACGGCAAAATGTTTATAACTTACTTTAGGATAAAATTTAAACTTACAAGCTTCCATGCTTTGATTATGATACATGCCAAATTATTTTCAATATATTTCAAAACTGAAGACACAATCTTATCTAGCCATCCCATTTTACAGATGAAGAAAATAAAGCCCCAAAAGATATTCTTCCCATGCTCTTTGTATAGGGCCCTATGTCCTCTTCTCAACCAGAGGCCTAAACATAATGGATTTGGTTTTTTAAGCCAATTGTCACTTTTTCTTAGATAATAATCTTCCCAAACAATCAATGAATTCCACCAGTAATTCTAATATTCATGAAAGGAACCCAATTCTTTCTGCTTTAAACATGTTCTTCTGAGAGTAAAAAAAAAAACAAAAAACAAAAAACAAAAAAAACTCCATTTAACTCAAGAGGACTCACTTTGACAGAACATGTTGGTGCATTTGGCTTTTGGGTCTATCTAGAATGCAGCATTGCTACTATAATACCAGCAGAGATACCTCTCTGATCAGCAAGTAAGGGTCTCTGGCTACATGAAAGAGGATGCAGCCAGGAGAGTCCTATGCAACTACTCCCTTATTTGGTCAGTTCCAGATTTTAAAAGTATTTCTTATAAGGAATATTGTTGCATGCCTATAATTCTAGCTATGGGGAAGGCTGAGACAGGAAGATTGCAAATTCAAGGCTAGTCTGGGAAACTTAGCTTTTCTCAAAATAAAAATGTATAAGAAGGGCTTAGTATTCCCTGTATTCTAACCCCAGTGTCCCAGCTCCCAAAAAAAGTGTTTTTTCCACAGTGATGTGGAAAAGTCCACCTGTAGTATAAGGGAAACTAAGATGCTGCACTTGAGGGAGGAAAAAATGGAGCCCAATGGTTCTTTTCCCATTACCATTTTATCTCCTTTACATAAAGAAACATAACAGAAACCACTGGGTAATGGCTTACACAGTGGCCCTTGAGGGCCACAACACCAGGAGGCACTATTCCCATGGCATTTCATGAAAATAGCTCCCAAGAGAAAAACTGCATAGCAAATAATCTGGTACCGGGAATTGAACTTAGGACCTTGGGCTTGCTAGGCAGGCACTTGTGCTGCTGAGCTATATCCCTAGCCCCATAGCAAATAATCTGAATGGGGCTCTGGATTTATGTAATGTAGCAGCCTCTAAATTATTAGTGGGGGTGGAGTCATTAAATGAAAGCAGACTGCATCTACCTTGGGGAAATAGCTCAGCACAGCAAGGCCTTGATTTTTCTTCTTAATAGCAACAATATTCTTCTTCTATCGAAGGATAAGTTAGCCCCTCTATAAAGCAGACATGCAATTAATTGCATTTCTTCCAAAGCTCAGCATACAAGACTTGAAGTATTCAGGCTACTCCCCGGCATCAGAAGCCAAAACTCTACTGCCAAAGGCACCCAGCCATATGAACACTCCCACCAGTCTCCATCCTTGTTTAAAACCACCTTTATGATGGGCCACAAGAGCCTCTTGCTTCAATCATAAATTATACATTTCTAGGAATGCAGCTTTTCTCTTCATTGACTACCATTTCCAGGAAAGAAGGGCTTTTTTTTTCTTTGCTGCACTCAATGGAAGTCTTTCTGCTGACATGGTCCATAATTAAAAATCAAAGTAATAAAGTGACATTCTCAAATTTGAATACTGGGTACAAAAAGCTTAATTGCTAGTCTCCCTTGCCAAAGAGCACAGTGGCTCCAACATTAAGTCAGAGATTTTCAAGAGAGTGATTTGATAGGACTTTAAAAGTGCACACATTTAATTTTATTAGAACAAGTTTTAGAACCTTAAGACAAGCTGCAAATATCAAATTACATTTTTCTTTTCATATTTTATTTATTGGAAAGTTATTTAACAATGGCCACTGGTAACCAAGTGTATATATAACTGTTTGAAGATCTAAATTAATAAGGAATGTCGTTAAATTTGCTAGGTTTAAGGTGCTTGTTTCTATGAAAACAAAAAATGAAGGTACTATGGAAGCTTTTAACATCCTAAATGACCGACATCCCGTGTTTGACATCAAGTGAGTGAGCAATTTAGGGTTCTTTACCCAATGAAGTTGCCTCAAGTCAGGTTAGTTTACAATGTCATTCCCTTTCCCACATAATAATTCAATTAAACAAGGAGAAAAACAAATAGCTTTCAACATGTTCAATTTTCTTCCCCTAACCTCCAATATTTTCAAAAACTAGGTATCTATTGCATCAAAAAATGTAGCCATAATAAATTAGATTTTGTTAAGCCTCTGCAAATTTTTTGCTAGGATATTACTGATAGGATACAATGAAGATCTGGATATAAATTATTTAGCTACATATATTATTAAATTGACTTTAAGAAAGAATTGCTGTTGTAGAACGTGGACAGCAAAAAAAGTCCAAACATTTTTACAACCTGGATGTCATAATTATTCATCAAATATGATATCCTTTTAGTAAGTTAATGTAGAAAAAAGATTTAGGTGTGTTCCTGTTGTACTTTTTAAGCTGTAATGCTGGGAAAGTGATTTTATTGAACCATATGATATGGCTGTTAGAATTGTTTTTATTTCAAGCACGGAATCGGTGTTAAAAATAACACAGTTTCATGTCCTTCCTCCTGAATTTTCTCCTAGCACGAGGGAAAAAACACATTCCCTAATATATTTTCTGGGAGCACTCTCTTTGTAATATTTCCTTTGCAAAGGTCCTGTTCATATTTGTATCTTATTACTTTTCTTATACTGGATTTATTGATAGCTTCTAACAAAAATATGATTTCAGTATATTTACTGAACAAAATTCAATATAACAGACCCCAATTCAATTTTTTTCATCAAAATGGAGAACAATAAAGAAGCTAAAGTCCTCAGTTCAGACACATGGTATCAAAAAAACTTATATTGTTTAAAGAAATAACTCAATAAGGAGGAAGTGATAGATATTACTTAAAGAACAACATTAGCTTTGTTTATTTACCTATGTTTCTAATAATCTTGCCTTTAACTTAGTCAGCGACAAATATGTTTGGTGTTCCTTGGTTATTGAATCTCACGTAAGTGTGGTCACTTTCTAAAAATAGAAACAAAATTGTGATTATGCATTGTGAGATACCTACAGTCCATATTTACTGTTAATCGTCATTTCATGTACCGAAATTTAATTTAAAAGAATTTTTAAAACCTTACTGAGTCTGTTTCCCAGATTATTTTGCTATAGTGCCAGTATTTTTCATAAGTTAATTGTGTTTATGCTTTTGCATGTTGATGAAGAGTCTGTATTCTGAATTTCTAATGCTCTGCTTTTGAAGACTGATTACAGAGGGCTTTCTTCATTGACCATTAGGTAAAGGGTTGAAAAATAACTTTGGTTTACAATAGATTTTTACTTTAATGGATGGGTGTATTCATTATTTACCTGTTTTCGGTCTCTTGTGTATCGCCTAGTGATGATTATAGTTGTTTTAAAGATGATCCTTATTTATGGTCTATTGCATCATCCCGAGATTTAGTAATGATTTTAGATTTCCCACCTAAATTACAGGGCACTTTCCACTGAAAATGGTAAACAATATTACAAACTAAAAAAAAGAAGTAATCTGATTTCTGGGAAGAGGGAGCCCAGTGAAAGATGTGTGCTTTTATAAGGATGGACAATGGAAAGCAAAATAATAACTCCTAACTTTGATTGTTCAAATATATTCTGCAATACAGAGAGCTGCATGCAGGCTGGAGCAGGCATGGGGCAGGAAGGTTAAGTAGAGAAGAAGGCACAATACTTCAGATTGGCAGTAGACTGCAGCAAGAATAATCTAATCAAAACAAAATTAAATTATCTCGTCCCAGGGCAGGCTCCTGGGACTGCTGCATTGAATGCTAGCAGAGCTCCTCCTAGACATTTTTCCCCAGTCAAACTCACATGATGAATGCAGATGAAATTTGAAATATGAAAATCTGAAATAATTTATGGAAGTTGTCAGAAATTTGGCCTGCTTGTGGTGTAATTTCCTCTGAGACGAGGCAGGCGGGCTCACTGCTGCAAGACTTAGAGCGGCTGCTGGCCTTCCAGAGGATGGATCAACCCCTTTAAAATGCTCTTCCAGACAAATTACAGCTCATTACACACAGCCTTGCACCATGCCATTATGTCAGAGGAAATCTTTTTTCATTTGCACAAATTTGCTTGGAATTCTCATATTTATTTGAGCATCCATTATCGAATCTGAACATTGAATTATCCACAATTATTTTCTGGGTACGCGGATGTTTGTGTATATGGAATAGATGGTGACTGCGGGGCTATAAAAATATTACAGTGTGGCTGAAAACCCCACGTACTTTGCAGCTATGTTACAAAGAGCATTGTTTGACTGCTGAAAGAGAATTGACTTTTGCGAGGATATTTACAAGATTCATTTTCTTTTTGAACATACTCCGGAGGAGACTAACTCTGCTTTCAGTGACTCTCTGCTCTGTGGTGTATGAGAATTACAAATAATCTGTTACACCTGAGTTCAGATCCTCTGTGTTCTCCCCGTGCAATTTGGTTTTTGATTGTCATTGTCTTATTAATTGTATGTGGGCGTATATTCTTGAACAAAGCTAGTGTTTTGATTACTGAAAAGTACATTGCTCCCCTGGAATCCCTTTCTTTCTCATTTTTCTCAGAAGGCTGTCATTGTAAAACCGTGCTTTTTATTGCTCAGAAACACTGCAATATAATCACAAAATGAAATAATTGTCTAAAAAATTAATGATATTTGCCTACTAGCTTCATACAAATTCTAATTACAAGAGTGTTTGTATTGTGGCTTTTAAATGTTTACTACTGTTTAGCATAATAAATCTCTGCTTTATGTTATAGTACTAAATTGAGTGCAGTCCTTCTCAATATTATTTTATCCAGTCATTCAGGCTTATATCTAAATGCCTCGTCAACCTTTCCAGTGACTAAATAATTAAATGTTCTCTATTGACTTGTTGACATTTCACGACTTATGGCAGGTGTAGATTCAAAAGCAAAATGCAATCATTCTCCGACGTCAACTATTTTTTCCCCTGAAAGCTTTTATACATAGATAAAAAGTTGAAAAAAATCTAAGCCCAGCATATCATTAATATCACACTATGATTTTGTAAATCGGATTCCATTACAACAGAATAAGATATACTTCTGCAAAGAGGATGTGTTTGGGTCAAAGAACCAGTGGCACTTAAAAAATCAAGGTGAGTTAAATGGCTTTTTAGATAACCTATTATTTTTTTCAAGCAATAACACATTAACATTAGCATATTATACTTTTTAAGTAAAAAAGAAAATATATTCTACATATGTAAGTAGTGCCTGCAGGACTTAAGTAAACGAATTTAGTTATCAAAGTAATGCAGAAGCTAGATTCTTAGATAAAAGCAGAACAAGCGCATTCTATCCTTAAGCCCTCCTGGACTCTAAGATCCAGTGCGGGGCTGGAGCATGTCACAGCCTCCCCAGCTTCTGCTTACTGCAGGAAACTTTGTAATAGCACTCAGATAAATAAAGAAACTGGGTTGGAGATTATTGCTTTCATTGTGCTATTGTATATGTGTATTATATAGTCACTCATACTTTGACACAATCAGTTGAATGTGGGACAAGACAAATGTTGTATATGACAGTGGGGTAGTATTGAAAGATGACCCCATATCTAGAGGGCTAAGAGTTATGGATGCATTGATAGCTGCTACTAACATTTTGAAGCGTGGCTGTTAAATTTTGCCTGCTGACTTCTGGCTGGAGGCCGGCCTGCCTGGGCAACGGAGCAATTGAAAGGAACGGCAGGCAGCTATTTTTCCGTATACATCAAGGAACTTTGTTCTTCCTTTATTATAACTGACCACTGACAGGAGTGGCTTCTGAAGAACGTAAGGCAAACAAGACACATTGAACACTTCCCAAGCTTATCTTTGTTGTGCATTTCATTCACCTCGAGTGGGCACTTTTTGTCTTCAATAGCTTTAAATTTTGAAAGATGCATTCCTAAACCAGAATATATAATGAAAATCACAACAAAAACTGGAAAATACAAGGAAACATGTTTTCATGGAGAGGATCCATTAAAAACATAGCTTATAAAGAAAATTAGGTAAAAACTGTCTCTTATAAAGACTTTTGAAGAAATAATATAATAAACTGAGTCCTACAAAGTGAGTCTAGAATACTTGAAAGTTATAGTGTGTGCAACATTTATTTTCCACAGCAATGATTAGAGAGACCGTCTTTGAAACTATAGAGCATATATGTGTAAAAAAATGAATTGCATGAACATTAAGGTTCCAAGTGTGAAAAAGCATATAAATAATCCATAGCTAAGTTCTTTGTAAAACACTACTAAAAATCAGTCTCACTTATAAATCAATTTGAGAGTACATTTTAAAAGATGCGGTGAAATTTTGTTATTCAGAGTATGGATAAATATATTTGACTCTAGGAGCCAAACTTTTATATCTTGCTGGTGTGTTCAACTTAAGGGCTTCAAAGCTTTATCAGGAAGTCTAAGGAATTTGTACTTGAGTTAAGACCATGGGTTGACATTACTTTGTCTTGATTTATTTTTACTATAAAAGATACAAGAAATAAAAAGAATGTGAATGCAGCTACCTAAAGCCTCGTTTAAATATATAAACAAAATTCAGCTGCATTACTATCAAACAAATGTACTAAAACTATAGCCATGTAAATAAACATCAATACTTCCTGCTTATGACACTCTATAGTCATATAAAGTTATGTAAATCCCAATGTTTATGAAACTCCATCCTACACTCGAACAAATGCAATTTTTCAGTCACTATAGCTACTTATTTTGTCATTTCTTTCCAGATTTCCCTAGAGAACCAGTGAGGCCTAAGCACATAAAAAGTTTCATTATTTTTATTCCAGAGCCAGCTAGTTTTCAGAGAAAGAGTAAAATTTTTTTCACTGTGTAATTTTAAGCAGACAAAATATTTCTGGAAAAGTATAAGTGTGAAGAAATAGTCATGCAACTCGGTAGATAAGTTTTATAATAATGTTTGAACAAACTAATAAAATAATATTATTTATCATGTAATGAAATTAAGTAAAAATCCAGCTCCTAAAAAATTTAAATGAGATTTTAGGCTCATTGCCTTGAACTTCCTTAAGACAAACTAAATGAAGAGGTAATAATTAACTATTTTCTTTTTTAATGAAAAAGCAAAACTTGCATTAATGGGGGAGAGGAAAAGGAATAGAGACATATTTTATAATGTATAGTAGATTAATAAAAAAAACTCATTTCCAAGAAATTTTTCTCATATTTAACATCTTTATTATGATTACAACAAAACATTCTCTAAGTACAAGTAATCATATATACTTAAGTTAATTATAGAATATTTTCCTATATCTTATCCCTTTTTAAAAATCATTTTGCTTTTTAGTGTTTAAGAAACAAAGTGCTGGTTCACCCATGTACCAAAACCTACTTTATAATTTTTCTTAAAATCCAGTTGCATAGTAGGAAATACTGAAAAAAAAAAAGATGAGCACTTTTCCTATACAGAAGGTAATTACAGTCTACTTTGTAGGTGCCTCTATTTCCAGCATGTATTAGAAAATAATTGCATTAAAAAGTTAACTGTATTTTGTCCTGGATAATTTCTGTAAGTATATTGCTGCAGGGTTTCCATTAAAGTAGTGGAAGTCCCTTACCCATCAAATCTGCTGGGAGCCTCAATCAGAAATTTAGGCCAACTTTGGGGAATAGACCTAATTGGTCTATTCTTAGAATACCAATACTAGGTACTTCTACCTAATATGAGGGACCCAAAGACATACACAGAGGCTTTTTATCCCAAAAGGCTTATGTTTATATTTTGTTCATAGAAAATAAGAAAAGGAGAGCTAAGTAGTTATTTAATCAACAATTAATTTAGTAGAATAAATTAAAGAGTATAAGCTTGAAATCTTTTATCACTTAAAGACACACACTTAGAGATACATGCTTTACACTATCTTGTCACTATAAAAATACTTTTAAAGAAAATATGTTGCATTTAGGCAAATTATATGGATAATTATTTCAATTCTAAGACCATCTTGACAAATACTGTGGCCACAAAGATGTTATGTGAATGATACCAACTGCAATGAAATGTGTTTAAGAGGGTATGGCACTCCTCTTCTCTCGAACAAGCCTCTAATTGTGTCCAGGATTAAATTTTTTTCAGGCTTTGTCTCAACTTTCTTAAAAATATTTCCATGAGTATATATTTAGGAGCTCAAGAATGAAAGAAAGGGATTCATTTCAATATGATATACTGGGAAAGTTTTCAAAGGACGTCACAGATATTAATGTATTTTTAAGAAAGGTGGTCATAAAATATTTCCTAATGAATCATAAAATAATACATGCAAAAAATTTTATAGCAGTACATATGGCTTTATAACCAGAAAAGTTAATTCCAAAAATATCTTTCCTTATCAAGAAGTCCTAAGCAGTAATTTTTCATTCTTTCTTCAATAATAAGCTCGTATGATTTATCTAAGCTCTATCTGCTTATACTCATTCAGTAGAGAGAATACTGTCCTCTAGGAGCTTTCCTTCTGAACTGAAAGCACAGGAACAAAAGAAGTGGGCTACAGTTAGCAGGCATAAATAATGAAAACGGAATAAATTATTATATTACATAAACGTGATTTGATATGGTAGAAGGCTGGTGTCTATACAAGTGTTTTAAGAAACAAGTAGTTTTCCTTCCTGACCATCTCATTTATAGATCTCTCACATTTGTATGGGCACCAGCATCATTGTCAACAATCTCTGAAACACAGAATATACTCAATATAGTTAGGGCCATGAGAGACAGAATGAAGCTTGGTGTGGTGGCTCAGTCCCAGCACTCTGGGGGCCTGAGACAGGAGGATCACAAGTTTGAGCCCAGCCTAAGCTCGCAAATCTGTCTCAAAGTAAAAAAATTTAAAAATTTTTAAAAAATGAAAATAACAGGCTGGGGATGTAACTCAATGCAAAGGCCGTGGGTTTAATTCTCAGTAGAGGAGAAAGAGAGAGAGAAAGAGAGGGAGAGAGAGAACATAGTTCTAAGCAGTGACTAAAACCTACAGGTAAAAATTATATAAAAACAACTGTGTCAAAATTATGCCACTACCAATATCCAAATTTCCATTACCTGGATAGAAATGTTCATTAACCTTCCCCTACCTGTAAGTGCTTGTGAACTGATACTGAGTCATGAAAAGAAAAGTCTATGTTCACCAGCCCCTGAGGCCCAAGAAAGAAAAAGCAGCATAGCTTGTAAATCTCATTCCCTTTCCTGGGGTGTCTAAGTAGTTTAACTGGACAGTGTCACCTTCTTGAATCAGGGCTGGGGGATTGGTCCTAGGGATTGAACTCTGGGCCTCACACACTTGAACATGCTCTATATGTCTGAGCTTCATCCCCAGCTGCTATATTTATGTTCATTTTGCAACTATTGCTTGTCCAGCCATTGTTACTTCTGGCCAAATGACTACCGTCTTCTTTCCTTATCTGTAATGAGAACTATAGTACACTATCCTTTAGAAAATAATATACTGCATTTAGAAAAAAATTACTTTGTTTTTACCCCAAGCCAATCAATCTCGGTTTTTTTTGTTTTTGGTTTTTTTCCGGTACTGGGAATTGAACTCACAACCTTGCGCTTGCCAAGCAGGTGAATCTTGTTTTATTTTAGTTGCTTATAACAAAGAAATAGAAGAAATCTTTTTCACTGAAATCCTTGAGTAGGCTTGGGATTCCTCCCCAGCCCCACCCTCCTTCGCTTTCAATAACCAGAACCTGTTGTTCTAATAATTGCCTTCCAGTACCTAGGAAGGAAGCCAGCAGGTGCTCTAACACCGAGGAAGGCCTGCCAAGCCATGGGCCAGTGACTTTCATGGTTCCAGGGTCTTTGCCCTCTCTCCCTGCACCCAGGGAGGGCAATACCTTGGGTGCAGTGCTTAGCATCCAGACATCTATGATGATTGGATGATCTAGCCCTTGCTCAGCCAGAGGGAAAGAAGAGAAGCAGCTGTGTGTGTGTGTGTGTGTGTGTGTGTGTGTGTGTGTAAATGAGAGTGTGGAGGTTCGCCTTTCATCCTCCCCACTTCCCCCCGTGGCTGGTGGCTTAGTGCCTGAACTGATTAGGTAACAACAGAGCACCTTCCCTCCCTGTTTCCTCTCAATGCATTTAGGCCACAGCTTTTGAAGAAGCCCAGCCCTGCCACTATCCTGCCTTTATCACCAGCTGTATGGGGCTTTATCTGGAAAAGCCTGGGCTTTGCCCCTGGCTTCATCAATCATTTGGACCAGTTCACATCTCCTTCACAGTGTTCCGCCTCATTAAACCCATCAAGGACGCTGTAGCAAGGATACAGGCCCGGGAATGCCTAAGCAGTCCTTCCCACTGCTCCGCATCGCAAACACAGAAAAGGCCACACAAACCTGCACAGGATGACTACGTGGCCACCCGATACACGAGCCTCTCTCTTTGTGCAGGCCAGGAGTCTGCTCCAGGAATTTCTGAAAGCTGCACTTGGGAAACCAAGGAGTCCTCCCAGGCTGAAAAGCATGGTCTTCAGTCTTAACTTCTTAAAGATCATACTTGTTTGCTAGTGAAACTGGCACTATTTCAAGAGTAACAGATGCTGCTGGTTAAAATAAATACATACATACATACATACATACATACATACATAAATCTGGAGGACCTGAGGACAGGAAACAAGACTGACACTGATTTTAGGGGCTCCTGAGGCAAAATGAATCATTGGAATACTACTCAGGTGACTTCTCTATTTGGGTAAAAGAGATTTTTACAATATTCTAAACTGCTCTTCTACTGAGTAATGATGCAGATTCATAAGTTTAGGTTTTCAGGATAGTTATTTTTTCCATAAAAACATTATAGAGGCATTCTCACAAACCGCCTCACAATGGCCTATGGAGGTAGCTAGAGCTGGGATTATATTCTCAATATCATTTTAAAGGTTTTAAAAAAATAAGAGAGATTGATTTTACCCAGGGCCAGTCATTGATGGGCTTAGTCTTCCTCCTTTCCTTTACACAGTTTTGTTGACACAGCCAAGAAAAGTTCATGAAGACACTACTGTTTGTGAAATTTTTCTAACAGTGTCTGTAAATTTTTGAACAGTGTCTAACAGTGTCTGTGATTTTTCTAACAGTGTCTAACAGTACCTGTGATACCAGGTATCTAGAGAGAGATCAGATACCTAGTCCTAAGGGACTGTCCTACTCTATTAGGAGAAGAGAAGAAGTAAGCAGAAAATAGACTTGTTCAACTGCTCAGCTGAAATCAGTCCTTGAGCACCAACAGAGGCTTATTGGAGGACCCGCACTGCACTTAGAGGACAGAGGAAGGGGTGGCGCTGGGGAGAAGGGATCTCGAGAAGCTAGCAGGAAGGAAGGACGCCAAGACCTAGAATGGCCTCCTAACACCTCATTTGTTTTCAAACATGAGCCCAGGTTCATCTCACACAGCACCACCTAGAACCCTGAGTAGACGCCCAGATTTCTCCTTGCACAGAAGTACCCACCATTCTATGAATCAGGCACCTGCCTGCTGGTGAGCTTCACCTAAACACTACCCTGTTACTTTTAACCTTTACTGGAAGCTCAGGTAGAGCCAAGGTACCGCCTCAGCCCTGGCCCCTCCCACCAGCCACCCCCCACGACGGCCGCCCCTGGGCGGCCTCTGCGGGAATCCTACGGTAAGAATGGGATGAGGAAACTTTAAACCAATCCCGCAGTATGCGAATCCGCGCTGGCCGGAGGCCCCAAGCCGCATCCCACGCACCCGGGGGCCTTTGCCACACCTGGCCTTTTTTACGGTCCCAACGCATCCCCAGCAAACGCTCGCTGAGCCGATCCCTGAGTGTTGCGGTTATTAATAATCATAAGGCACCAGGCGATTACAAAAAGAGAAAGTGCTAAATGTCAAAAGCGGGGACAAGCTTTTTTTTTTTTTTTTTAAGGCAACGCACCAAATCCAAGTCTGTAATTTTAACTTTTTTAATAACGATTTTTTTTTTCTGGGCTGGAAGCTCACACCGAATCCTGGAGGAATTGCTAAATCCGATTAAGGTTATATTTTGCAACAGACTGGATGGAGCAATAAAGGAGAGCGCGCGGAAATGGGACTTCACCCATCAATTAGATCTCTATTAGCAGCCAGCGCAGGCTTCACCACAGGAAATGTCACGTCCCTGCCCGAGCGGACTCTTTCGTTCCCCGCCCCCAACTCTCACCTTCCCTTTCCCTGGAGTTGAACAACTATCCTGGCTCGCACGTCGGAATCAAGAAAATCCCTTTGTGTAGGAGTTTTTGTTATTGTTTATCGTTTTCCTTCCGGGTCTTGCTTTCGAACCCCGCACCACCTGCCGCCTCCACACACACACACAGGCACACACGCACACACGCACACGCACACACACACCCCAGTGCTCTAACCCCGGGACGCCCTGGCCGGCTGCACAGGTTGCAACGCGACACCTGCGCTGTCTGGGAATCGCTCAGCACCGCGGTGTAGGGGCTTGTGCGCCCGGCCTTATTAATATTAACAGCTTTATGGCGGTCCTGAGCAGTCTGTAATGAAAGGTGATTAACAAGACAATGGACAGAACTCTGAATGGTGGGGTAACTCATCTGCCATAATAGATCAGACCCGCCTCCGGGCCCCAGCGTGCGAATTCCGCCCCGGGGTCCGAAGGAGTCGGAAGCGTCGGGTGCCGTGGCCTCGGTGGGATCAGGCTAAAGAAACGGCGCGCCCTGCAGGCCGGGAGGGGACCCGCGCGGGGGCCACCCTGTCCCCAGCTTCGCCTCTGCTGCGCTGGCTGGGGCTCGCTCCAGCACTAGAGAGAACTGGCAGCCGAAGTGTGAGGTGCCCGCCCGACACCCAGCGGCTGCACCCAAACCCCAAGCCTCGAGGTGTTCGCCACCTCCTGCCCCAGAGCTCGGGATGCTGGAACCCAGCTCTGGTAGGAAAATGCCCAAGGCTGGCATCTCTCGCTTGGCACAGGGACAAGAAAATGGGGCACAATTTCCTAATTCACACCTTCAGGACTCCCAGAAACGCTCTCAGCCCTTGACGCCCCAACTCCTCCAGTCTCCACTGAACAAAACTTTCCTCGGGCTCTAGAAAGTCTCATTTATCATTCTTGTGGGGACCCGCACGTCAACGATCCTCGTCACAGCCTGGTTGTGAATCGGGGCCCCCACTTGTGCTCCGCACCCCTGCCCATAAGGCGATAAGGTGCAACAGCCCGGGAATGAGCAAGCAGGCCAAGTGACCAAACAGATAAAGGAGGCACTGTTGTGGTGGCCGCCCCCATTCAAGGACCGAATTCAAATGGGTACCCTCCCCCGAGGCCCAGCTGAACGAAGCTCAATGCCTCAAAGGTGCAGAGCTGCCTCCGTGGACATGCTCTGCGGCTGATATTATAATTTTCATAATGCGCTTTTATGTCGCTCCAGACTCCTCTGGTGAGGAGCCCGCAGAGCTGCTGAAAGGGGCTTTGAGAAGCCCGGGCGCGAGGCTGCTGCGAGCTGCGCGCCCCCCGCCGGCCTGACTGGCATCGCGTGCCCCGGCCGGGGCGCGGCTCCTGCTCCGCCAGCGCTGCTCATTAGCATGCACCCCGGGTGCTCCCGCAGCTTCCTCTAATTTGCCGGCCTCTCCAAGCCCCTCCAGGTCTCTCAGTCTGCCTGGATGCGAGGGCCGCGGCTCGCCCAGGCTAGGCTCAACCGGGCTCCAAGCCAGGGGACCTGTTGGTCAGCCAGGCCTTAGGGAGGACCAAGGTGCTAAGATGTGGGTGGAAACTCCGCAGCACCCAGGGGCCGAATAGGGTTAGGGTCTGGGCTATGGCTGCTTTCCCAGGGACACGTGGCCTGAGAGCTTCCCAACCAGGGCCAGAATTGAGAGGAAGCCTCTTCCCTGTCATAAGTGTGGACACTGAGGAAGCATCAATCCTTTAATCCTGGTAGAGGGTTAGGAACAGTAGTTTACCCAAGAACACAGAGCTGCGCCCAGTTCTAAAGCGCGTGCCCAGTTCTAAACCAGTCGTTCTCTGAGAGTCCTTGCTTTGACGGAGCTGGTGACCGCTTTCCTAACATTGCTATGAGAGGGGGCCACAACAATCAGACCACCAGCAAACCCATTTGCCAGGTCCCTAATAGGCAATACAGATCAATTATGGATTCATCAAAACTCATGGTCCCCACCTATACTAAGTCATTAGAGTTGAGGAATAGTTCAGATTACCCCCACACCTTCATTTTCATCCTCACAGTAGGAATTTGCATAAAATACTTAGGGTCTCTAAGAGGCTAATCAGACAATTCACACTAGTCACCAATAAACACGTTAAAATATAAACTATGTATTGCAGTGAAACTAAAAAGAAAACAAAAACCTGCATTGTAAAAGAACTTCTCATAGTTTTTATTAGCCCTGGATGGAAAATTTTAAAATATAACTTTAACTTAACCTTAGTGCGTATAACAGGTCACTTTATAGTAGACTAAGGGCTGCCATTCTTAAGTGATTTCCCCTGCCAAACCTGGGAACTGTTCAAAAGAAATACCAGGAAAAGTTGTAAGACTGTAATTAATCATCCCCAAGGCCAAAGTTATACAGCTTTTAAAAGTTCTTATAATTATTCTCTTAGGTAGGGAGTCTATTCAGATTGCCCAGTGCTTTCTTAAGAAGCCCAAAGTTTGTACTGATAATGACAGAGTGATTAGTATGTGTCCCTCTAATTCATATTTGTTCAAAAAGCATACATGTACCAAAGAAATAAACACTGGTATATTATAAGCCCTAAGTCCCCAGGAAACAGGGATTTAAGTAGAAGTAAAATGAACAATGTGTTCACAGCCAGGTTATCACTGCTGTAAGAATGTCTATCCTGAAAGCAATCGCCCCATAAGTCCTCTGGGCCATATCATGGCCCCAGTTGTCTATCAGTTTTTTCCTTGGCATAGTTAGGAGAAATATTAAGTTGTTGGAATGCTTGCCATGCCCTGGATGGTAGAAATTAAGCTCACATGTCCATCTGCATTAATACTACATGGTCAATCAAAAATCAATGTCAGATGGGTTTTTTTTTATCTATACAAAGTCATGTAAGGCTTAATCTAAACTTGATAACTTATATGACTCTCAAACTAGGCAATAGATCCAAAAGCACAACCCACAGAATCCATCTCCAGAGTTATTGTGTTTGATTTTCTTCCCTAAGTCAGCTTCATTGTTCTTGTTTATGACCCTACTGGTTTAGTCCTACATATCTAACAGTGATCCCAAATTACAGCTATAATCTGTTCTTCTTCCTGGTTTGTTGCAGAGCAATGAAAGATAACTACATCTGAAATTGGGAAATAGCAGCTGCTCATACATTTCCTCATTAAATAAACATTGGGATACCTGCTGATTGAAGCCATTTTGGGGTTTGGATGGGAATGGCTTTTTAAAACCCTACCCATATGTTAGCCTCTATTAAATTCAACCACTTTGCTCTGAATGCCTCTAAATCAAAGGTTATTAAATTCTTATTAAAACTTGAAAACACTGTAAAGTAAAATGGTATTGCATACTTGCAAAGAAGCGGTAATGTACCAATTTTAGCAAGTAGTTATAAAAATTATATACATGGTAGATTGGGACCAGAAGGTCAAATCACTTAGAAAATTTACAATGTCTACTTAAATGGTTTTTGTTTGAATTACCTAGCTAAATGAGAACTGGGGATAGGTTTGGTTTAAATTATTAATTCTATATTGCCTTTTAAACTCCTCCCAAAATTCTTAGTAAACCACATAATTTTCAGAAATGGTAAGATTTGACAATAACTACCAAGATAATGACCTTTATAGAAGATGTAATGATAGTAAGTTAATGAATGTCATTACTGAAAATCAGAAAAATGTTATTGCTCTCTCTTGTACATGTTAACATAAGCTTTAAAAGATTTTTCAAAAGCATTACTGATCATTGTAAAATTATGGATTTATGCCTGTGCCTAATGATTGATTTAAAATATTATGGTACAAAGTGAATTGTACATGGATTGCTTGGGATACATGTGGTAGGTACCTAGAGAAGTATAGAGTTAGAACGAATTATATAGAGTTGGGGTATAGCTCAGTAGTAGAGCACATGATTAGTATGCGTAGTATGTGCAAAGTTTTGAGTTTAACCTAACACACCAAAAAAAAAAAAAAAAAACCTTTTTGAGAATGAATTATACAATAAAATTAAAATTTATCCATAGGCCCACTGGACAGTTAAAGCTCAAAGTAGCTCCTTTTCCTCTCTCCTCAGATTTTTGGGAGAGATAGATAGATAGATAGATAGATAGATAGATAGATAGATGGATAGATAGATATGCAAGTATATGTTGGAATATTTTAATTTCCTTCATTTTATTGTAAGTAGGGAAAAGTAAATGGGAATATCATGAGTCTAGATAATTCTCAACAACCAATATCTTTCATAAAAGGAGAACTCCTATGTCTAACTCCCCAAATGGGCTGTTGGCATTGATTTAATTGACCTTGCTCTTCCTTTGGCCTGTTGTAGACATTAGCTTATTAAAGGTATGCTGTCAGTGGGAGGAGGATCTCACAAGACTGGATGTAAATGTCTTTTACTGCCCCCTCCGTGTGTGTGTGCGTGTGTGTGTGTGTGTGTGTGTGTGTGTGTGTGTGTGTGTGATGGATATGGGGAAGAAAATGCCTGATTTAGTCAAGGGCAGGAGAGGAAGAAAACACTACAGCTACACCTGAAGTATTGTTATACTGCCATAAATATAGCATGACCACCACTTTATCTGCTCAGGCTTAGTTTTTTCATCTGAAACATGGGAAATCAAACCAACCCAGATATTTCCTCTTGAGTCTATACTGCTGATGCTTAGGAGAACCTGTACCTTACAAAGCCAAGTGACTGTCACAGACGCAAATACAAGTTTCCAGAACATAACTTCATATCTGAAGCTTTAGGGCATACTTGACTATCTTCTTTTCACACTATATGTATAGAACATAGCGTACTGCATATAACTGACTTTTTTCTTTAGATCAATAGGGCCTCTGCTCTCACCAATAGTGACAGTAATCAAAAGACTTTTACTATGTATACAGGACATGTTAGAAGCCCCAAATTAAAATTTTAGAAGTGACTATTTGATGTGGTAGATGGGTTTCTGAAAGAAATCGTTTAAAATGCATTTCAATGGTGAATAAAATTCCACCATTTTATTTATTTATATGTCTTCAGGCATACTTTTACCATTTATCCTGACTGGAAGTGAATAACAAAATCTCAACTTTTGGTTTTTCTGTTCCACTTTCTCCTTGCCCCCTCTTACTATGAAGATACTATGGATAGCAGAAATATATTTAAAATAAATATGAAGAGTGAAAGAGGGAGCAATTTAAACATGTGTAAATATTTTAGATAAATAATTCTAATAACTATATTTTTTTCCCTTCATGGATTTACTGTATGCAGTGGTCTTTCTGAAAGATGCTTTTAAAATTAAAATGTCACTTAGTAGACATGTTTTTCTTATATAAAATGTAAAAATAGATAAAATGGTATTGAAGGAGTGAGGCAGTCATTCAAATAACCATACATTAAGTTACAATGGCTAGTACTTGAAAGTAATGCTTATTAAAGACAAATGAGGCAAGGTAGTGGTGACCTTGTTCAAAATCTCCAGTTGCCATTTTAAATCTCACATGGCGTCTCTTCAAAAATTGCAAATTATTTTAGCTAATAAAGAGTACTTAACTAACTGTAGCCTTAGCTATGTGCCTCATTCAAAACTAATAAAGCCAGTAAGTTAATAACAGTAATTAACTCCCACTGTATCACACTCTCATCTATAGATGTTTTGTAATATATATTTGATATTTAGCAAATTTGGAAAAGCAAAGCACAGAAAGGAAATGATGCCTGTGTGATGGATATTGGGCTGGGAGGAGTCCTATATCAAGAAAAATAAATGTTTGTTGCATAATTGTGTGTGCTTCCACAAGATCCATGAGTTCATAAGGACACATGGGATAATTCACAAATGGCCAAGAATGACAATCATGGTTTCTCCATGGAAAACCAGTGATTCTTCCAGAAGTTTTTAAGATACTTGATTAACCAAAGACATTGAGTAAAAAGATTATCAAAATAAAAATATTTTTGACACCAAGAGTCAATAAGATTCAAAAGAAGGGGCAATTAAACTGAGATAATGAATTCAAAGTGACCATAATAGAATATGCAAAATAAACAGATAACTTTTAATAATGAAGAAAGGTACAAAAGATTGTTTGCTAAGAAATCATTTCATCTAATATTCTGAAAGTTCTCTGGAGATATTGGGTTAATATCCTTTTGTGGTTTCCTTCTGCTGTTTCTTTTAGTGTTTCCTTTAATTCACCTTATAGAAAAAGTCCATTCGTCAAGTTCAACAACAAGGACATAGTTGTCAGTGGTTGTTGTTGTTGTTGTTGCTGCTGCTGCTGCTGCTCTTAAGAAAATGCATTCACATCCCAGCATGGTGTCCAAAATGGTGCCCAAAGTGCCTTAGCAGCAACCACAAAGCAAATGAAATTTCAACACCAACTCATGGCCTTCTGCAATCAGTCTAGTTACAGAAAAGTATCGAGATCAGGCCCACATTCTGTTAATTTGAACAGTTTTTAAAGGTTTTCTTTTCTTCTGTGTTTTGGCGGAAACACACACTCACACCACGATAAAAATACTCAAATAACACACTTGGCAACACAGTGGGAAAAAAGGTCAGGCTACTATTGACAAGTATGTAAAGACACCCCCTAAACCATGGGAAAACATGTATAAATCGTTTCGACTCACTGCATTCAAAACCCATGGAAGAGAATCACAAAACTGCACTTTGGCATTGTTGGCCTGAAAGGATATCTATTTATCATCTTATAAGACAGCTCGAATGATCTTTATCTACTTTGCCCACTTTCTGACCCAAATTCAGGGTTTTTATGGAAAATTGCAGTCAGTTTGATTGATGAAATCCAAAGATGTCTAAAATGGCACCAAAGATCTCCAACTGTGCAGACTCCAACCGAGGGCTTCAATGTTGGCATTGTTCCTGAAGGAATAAAAAAAGAAAAAGAAAAAGTTGAGAAAACAGGCAAAAGTTACAGAATTTCTGCTTTAAAAACTTCAAATTTCAATGAAGATGCCCAAACCCATTATCCCTGTTCACACGTGCGAACTGGGCGGACATCAAAGTATTTCCCACACATCGCAACAAAACCGGATTCCTCTTGAACCAATAAACCTTCTTTGTAGCAGGCTGAATGCCGTAGCTACGGAGCGAGCAGGTTTCAGAAAGACGCTCACAGCGTGGAGCCGGGAGTTGGGGAGCCAGGGCGCCCGCTGGGGCGCAGGAGGGAGAAACGAGTCTATGCAGTCATCCCTACCACTGATGGGTTGGGACTTTGAAACGCCCAGTCCAAAAGAGGAATGGGAGCGACCACCGAATTCCTCCTTGCTCCGGGGCAGGGCAACCAAGCGCCCTCTCCTCTCCCTTCCCAGCCTGCCCGCGGCGCCACCATTAACCCAGAGGCAGACCGAGGCAGAGGGCCGGCGCCGAGGCCCACAGAAGCAAGAGACGGCCGGTCCACTTTGGGGGGCGATGCATTATAGTGGAATATTGTCACCTGCCTAATTGTTCCAAGAGGACCTCCTCCCCTTTGCCCACTAGCAATAATAGCTTGAACGTGCCTCCTACCCCGTTACCAGGCCCAGGAGCTGATGAATGAACCCAGTCGTAGGGGAAAATCTTGGGAGCTGTCTTCTGTCCTATTACCCAAGGGGGCCAGCTATAAATCTTCCTTCATTTTAACCACATTTACCCTCATCCTCCTCGGGGCTAGGGATGCTGCGTTAAGATTGCACTGATGTGCCAACGCTCTGGACCAGCTGCTCCTAAATACAGACAGGTCCTTGTCAATTAAGGCTTTGAGAAGCAGGTCCTCTGGGCCCTGGGGCATTGGAGCAGCCAGCAGCGTGCAGCCCCCACAATTAGTATCCATTTGGAAAGGACCTTCAGGGCACAAATGCACAGGCAAAGGAAGAATCAAAACACCAGGCAACTTCAATTCTGGAAATTGGTCTTGTAAGTGTTGTGAAACTGAACAGACGGCCCCCAAGAAGGGAGCTCAGATTTCTGGTGCGAGATGGGCCTCTCCCGCCCCCCTTCCCAATATTCTCCCTTTGTCTTGTTTCAAGCCAGGCAGTAGATTGAGTTTGTGGATAGAATAGGGTGGGAGGGAGGAGAGGAGAAAGATAAATGAATACATTCATTTGCCTGGTCCAAGCCAAAGTTGTCTTTTGGTGTCTTTTGTGGCCACCTCAAGCAGCTGGTCAATCCTGCCCGGACCCTGGCCTTTGGCCCAGGGGGCGCTGGACAAGGCAGGCGCTCCAAGGAGAAGAGCCGCGATGTAGCAGGTCAGCAAGGCCAAGCCACCGGTGGGCCAAGCAGAGCATTAGCAGCTCAGCTAAACAAAACCCAAAAGGCTCAGGGGGCCTGGGCCACCACTAGGAAAAGGTGTTTGTTTAAGCGATTAGGAGCAGTTGGTAGTTAGGGGTGGAGAAAAGGGCAGAGCTTGTGACACAGGGCAACTTAGCTGGACAGCAAGGGTGGACATTCAGAGAACATCACTGTTTAAGAATGTGTGACCCCACCAAGTTCAAGAACAGAGCAAACAGCACAGGCCACTAGGGACAGCCATCAAATGGATGGCAACAGAGCCGAGAGAGGCATTGAGAAAAATGTTTCAATATTAAATATGGAAGAGTATTGTGGGCTGGGGCAGGGGGTCAATGAAAGTCAACAAGAGCATGGGCTTAATGAGAGAAAGAATTTAATATCAAAAACGCATAAATCTGCAAGTGAGGCAGCCCCATAATGAACATAAAAGAACCAGTTCAGCCCACATTGTGTGATAATGGCACCATAATAGATAGCATCAGGTTGTTAACATTTAACACAAAAGTTAAGAGAATGAAAGGAAAGGCAGCTCCCTTAATTGAGAATCTGCTGGATGATTTCCACAGGCATCAGGGATGAATACCCATGAGGCCAGTGGCTTTGTCCACATCAGGAGAAAAGTAGGCTGCTCCTTCTGGAGCCTTCATGCCCATCCCTCATCTCCACCTAGAGTCAAAGTCCTTTTTCTGTCCTTTTTCCCATTGCAATGTTCCTTACCCATTTCAGCAAGGAGGTGAAGTGTATCCTTGTACACTTGGAGGCTGAAGGAGAAGGATCACAAGTTTAAGCCTACCCTGAACAGCTTATTGATTCAGTGAGACCTTGCCTGTAAGGGTAGGAGAAGGTGCCAGGGATGTAACTCAGTATGAAGACCCTGGGTTCAATCCCTAATGCCTGGGTGTAGTCTCTAGTTGCACAAAAACAGGTAAAATTCACTTGATCTTCCTAACTGAAGTAATCTAACAAAATTCCTAGCTGAGGAACGACCATATTTAAAAAAGGGAGAGTTTAGCTTTTGCTTTATTTTTCCTGCTGAGGATAAAAACAGGCATTTCTTCAGAAGGCGAACCAGCCAAAAAGCTTCAAAAGAATTTCTTATGTTCCTTACCTTTCCCCAATCAATAATACATCTTGTTTTTAAGAAACTTCTAAGCAGCAGAGTCCTTAAGATCTGGTGAAGCTTACTAGAGCACTATTTCTGCTGTTTATGCTAGATGTCTCTGAGACTTTATGTATACATATGAAAAGACCACTTCTTTAGCATCCACAGGTAGATGCCAAAAATCAAGGAGAAAATGTCCTATCCTGTCTGCAGCCCAGCTAGTGGCGCATCATTCCAGTTGTGCTCAGCTGCTGCCCAAGTCTCAGCATCCTCCAATTTCTGCAGAGCCGAAGGACAAAAGAAATCCCTCCCAGGCAGTCACTGTGGGGGCGTCCTCTACAAAGTGAAATCATGGCTCTTTCTCTGTATTTTTTAATTTCCACAATGCTTGTTAGTTTTCAAAAGCACATTTACATACAGTACCAGAAATGAGCCTTACAGCTACTTTACAGAGCGAGAGGGGCAAAGTTATTATTTCCACTGTATAGGAGGGGAATCAGAAAGATTAAGCAACTAACTTTACACAGTCAGTGACAGTTGGCCTCCTCATCTAGTGTGTGTTTCCCACATTCGCCGTACTTCAGCCTCTGCTGTGTGGTCAGAAACAGATGCCTTCCTCAAGACTGTGTAACCTTGATGTTTGCTTGAATCTGGCCTGTGAGCATTCAATGTGTAATGCGCCTAGACAACTTTGGAAAAGGTACAGACCATGCAGTCTCCAACAGGCTCATTTCACAGAAGAGAAAACTGAAGTTCAGAGTCCCCCATTATCTGACCCAGGTTCCCAGATGGGGAACTGGTAAATCTAGTTGAACCTGCAATCTTGTGGTTCCATGACTAAGTAACTCAAGACCCCTTCAGGATCCACTAAACCTGATTTGTTTCCCCCTACGCACCCCAAGATAACTACTAAGTCTTCGAATGCAGTATTTTCTATTTCTTTTGTATCTTGTATGGAACTGCCTCCTCACAGAGCATTTGTGGGATTAATTAAAGAATGACTAGTGGCTAATAAATGAATGGATGGGGTTGGGGACACTAATCAAAGAGATCCCACCAGTTTATACCTATTGCGAATGACAAGAAGAGTGGCAGAGGGGAAAACCATACTCTAGAATTTGTGTGTTTCAGGGTCTTTCTTTTCAAATGGAAAGAAAACATATAAGAAAAACTGGTCCCAGAGTACTGGAACTCTGAGATCAATGCATGGGTTTGTGTGTGTGTGTGTGTGTGTGTGTGTGGTGTTGTGTTGTTTTAATACAACTGCAAAGTCCAGGTCTTCTTCCTGCAAGCGCTACTTCCTGTCACCCTAAGGCCACAGGACCTGTGCTCCACAGCCTTCTCTGGAAAGGCCTGGCCTCAGCTCCCCATACTCTTCAGCAGGTGGGGAAATCAGGGGTGATCATGAGACAAACCTGCCTGGGGGTGTATGAGACTTTCTGAATCTTTGCACTTGGAACACCCCAACCTTTAGGAGACTTTCCATCTCTAAACCTCTGAGATCCTCTCCTGATCCTCTGCCTTGTAGCCAGCTGGGCCTTAGAGGACTGCCAGCAAGGCAGTGATAGGATAATGCTACCTCCCACCCCTCATCCCCAGCCAGAGGGGAAGACTGGCCGGGTGTCCCCAGGTCACTCCAGCAGAGCGAGCTGGCCAGGCAATTTCCCAGGAGTCCCAGGAATCCTTCCCCTCCTCTCACCACCAGTGACTCCCTCCTTCGCGGCGCCCAGCCGCACAGTTCATGGCGCCAGCCTGGCACTCCCCCGCCTTACCAGATCAGATCAGCGTGCATACATTGGAGGCACAGGCGTTCCCTGCCTGCAGGCCAGGCCCCCCAGATGCACTGGGGACCAAGCAGGGGTTCCGCACTCTAGGGTTACCTTTCTCATTCGTTGTTCCCATCCTCCCCCAAGAAGCAGATTTTGGAGACTAGCCCACTGCCTGAAGCACCAAATGCCTGTAGGTCACCTTGGGCACCTGGAACAGCAAGCACGTCTGTGCATTGGCTTACACAGGAAGAAATCTGATGTGTGTCACAATAAAGTCAAGCCCAAGATGCACTAGAACCCACACTACAGGTGGACAAGACAAGGGACTAGAATTTGCAATTTGAGTATCTCTTTCTTATGTAAGAAAAATGTAACTTAGCTAAATGCAGTGAAGAGTTTCCCCGGGTTCAGGAGGTCAAGCAGATGTAGACAAGTACATGGGAGTTATTCATGTCAAGCTGGGTTATTGTAAAGGCAAGAGGGAATCGCTGAGGTGGCGCTGGCAGCCAGTGGGCTCGCACGCCAGCCAGGGTGGCCGGCAGTGTGTCCCCCCTGGCGGGACAGTAATTGCCCCGGGTCTGACACGACGCTAGGGGCTCAGAGCGCCACCATCCATCTCTATCCAGTTAGCGGCGCGCCGCCCCTGCCCCCAGACCCGGCGGTAGGCTGGGTTCGGGCTTCAGCTCTGAATAATGGCAATAATTGTCTCTGTGCCTGGCACAGTTCTCAACTGTTCTGGGTTCGCTGCCCCTCTCATTTCTCTGGCCCCATTGGCTCCGGGGTTAAAGTGGGAGGTCAGCTCAAGACCAGGTACATCCTGAGCCAGTGGAGAGCCTCCAGGAGGTCCCAGGATGAGACCGCAATTTTGGCTGCCGGATACCCTTACCCTTCCCTCTGCCGCCACCGGCGCTAACCTACTCCCTGAGTCAACTTGCCCAGCTAATGCAACTATCCAACCTTCGCTCACATCCAAGACCCCCTAGCTTCTGTCTCTAGAATTTTCCACCAGCGATGGGGTCTGGTCATGATTCTCCCCCCCGACAATTTAATAGTCTCATGCCATCATCTGTGTGACACTGGCCATCCATCTTCTCCCAGGGGAGAACAAAGCCAGGCCTCCTGGACTCCAGGCCTCTCTCTCCCCAGCTCTTTCTATTTTGGGACGGCCTCCCCACAATGGCGTCCTTATGAACCATAATGGTGATGTTTATGAAGGCCGCAATACCAGTGTATGAAGACAATTTTATGCCTAATTAGAAAATGATGTAACCCGAGAGAAGACAAAGAAGAGCTGTCCCCTCCCGCCTCTCTCTCTTCAATCACACCCCCGCCCGAATTTCTTAGTCAGTCCCCTAGCGAGCGCTCCAGGCAGTGGGCCTCATGTTTAGACAGTAGCTGAGCTCCTCATTCGCTGCTCCTCTGGCCCTGTCCGTGCATGCGACAGGCGGTGGCCTGGCACGTCTGAGGCTCCGGGCACAGGCTGGGGGCATGACGCCTCCGGGAGAGGGCAGAGGCAGGCGCAGCAACGTAAAGAGATTTGGGACTCGTGGTCCTGCACTTTCTCTCTTCCCCACGCGCCCCCATCCGAGGGGACCTCACCCCTGAGAAGACTCCAATAAATGCAACCCGGCGCCACTCGATTCCGGGATAATTTTTAATATATATGCAATAAATGTTCACTTTGTTAGATTGAATGACAGACAATAATATCGGCAAATCTTCATATCCATCCATTACCAGCAAATGAGCCGCACAAAGGACAGATTTGCTTTTGATTAATTTATTTGCAGACTCGGGTTGATAAAGCAATAACTATTTGGTTAAACTTGACATTTGGTCTTCAGGGGGTTATCAGACAAATCCCTGTCGTTCGAGAGGGATAATAAAGCTGTTTAAAGGGGATTAATTATTAATTGGCTGCAATTAATTTCCCCCCTTTGCTGGGCTGCTGCCACAGTGAGCATCCCTTACCCACAAACAAAAGGCAGGGGTTTGCCCTCCCCGCCACACCGAGCTGGGGCGAGGAAGGGATCCCCAAAGCCCTGAACAGAGATGTGGCCTCTTGCACCCGCTTATACCTTGTTCGTTTTGCCGAACCCCATTCTACACAAAACCCGTCCTTTTCTGTCCTGAGCAGCTTTTCTGTAATGGAGAGTTTGACTGGACATTAATTGGAGTATCGTGGTCTCAGGGCAGATTTTCTAGTCTACATATTTTGGGGGACAGCTACAGTAGCTCGCACTCATTGACCCCAGCGTCCCTCAATTTGTTTCTCTGGGGCAGCGGCTCGGAGGCTGAGCAGGAACCTTAGGTTTAGGAAAATTCAGAGACTGCTCTGCTCGCCGCGCGGAGAGAAAATTCTCTCTCCCCAACTTCCTTTTACGTGCTGTTGCTGAAACCCTTGAGGTAGCCTCCAACTAGTCCACCGACTGCGGGGTTCGCGGGGAGCCAAAGTCAGGCCCTACTCTCGCTTAGATGCGAAATGATTGCGGACTACACTCAGCCCATCGCGCCAAGCCAGGCCAAAGAATGTGCCGGCCGCAGCAAGCGTCGTCCAGGGCGTGCGGCACCTCCCTGACCCTGGGCGCCCCTTCTGTTGCAAATAACCTGTCACAACTTTAAAGAACACACACTGAGACCAAAGCCGGCTGGCCCAGGCTGGCCACCACCGGAGCTGCCGCGTATGCCTCGACCTCCAGCCTTCCCGGCGGCCAGCACCCTCTCCGTGCGCCGGGTTTGGCGCGGGGCGGAGGAGTTCCTCGGTTTTCAGAGCAGAGTATCGCGATCCCGTAAATGTACGGCTCAGCAGACTGCTGGTCTTTGGGGACCAAAACCATGCGCCCTTCGAGGCGTCGGACTGCGTCCCTCTCCACCCAGCAAAGGAATAAACTCAGCTACTCGAAAGGATTCCCCTGCACAAGGAACCCGGGCCAGAGGAGAGGGTGGGCGGGCGCGAATAAATGGGCTCCGAGTGACCTGGGTTAGCGGTCCTATTCGCTCTGAGTTCCAAACAACCTCTAAGTAAACTGATTAGAGAAAAAAATAGTCTGAGGAAAAGAATATGAGTGGGATCACGGGGAGAGATAACTGGGGTTTGGGAGTTGGTTAACATAACCTGCCCGAAGAAAAACGAATAGAAAACCCTGGCTTCGGCCGCTCTCAGCTCTCCCCCTCCCCTTTTTAAACTTTCCTTTTCTGGGATTTCAAATAAAGTGGGGGGCTTCGCACTAAAAGGGAGCCTCGCAGCGCGCCGAAACGCGGGGGCGCCGGGGCGGGAGACGCGCGCTGGGTGCGCGCCCGCGACGCTGCGAACCCAGCTCCCGGCCCCCAACGGCGCTTAGGAAGTTGTCACTCCTCTCATTTAACGCCCAAGAAAATGCATTCACGAGATTGTTTCTTTATTTTTTTCTCTCTGCCGCCTCCGCATTCTTTGCCTATTTGCTCTAGGGCTTTTCAGCCATGTTACGGCCAAGAAAAGAAACCAGGTTCTTTTCTCTCGCGATTGGATCCGTATTCCTAGTTGGGGCGCCTTTTGATGTCCCCATTTAGCGCCTTTCACTGGTCAGCTGAATGGGGCCGCCCGCTTTTGTCTTTTCCCACAAGTCCCTTCAGAAAGACCCCTTTAAACGCCGGGTACCCGCTGATGGATCCGTTTTCAAACGGCGCGGGGACAGCAGCGCCGGAGGCCGCGTCTCCTTAGTAATCGCGCGGGCCGGGCGCGGCGAGGGGTCGCGGCAGGGGTCGCGCTCACCCGCCCGGGCTCTGGGCGCTGGGGGTGGGGAGCGAGGGGTGATCCGCACTTTTGTCTCCCCGCGCCCCTGCGCCTCGCGCCGCCCGAGCCGCTTCCCCCCGCGTGCGCTGCGTTTTCGCGGGGTCCCGGGGGTGCTCGGGCTCACTCCGCAGTCGCACCCTCTGCCATTCAAAGTGGGTGGGGGTGCCGACTACTTAGAGCTGCTCCCGAGACCCCCACCGAGACCGACGCCGACCCCCAAGTCCCGGAACTCTAATCCCGAATCCCCCCTTCCCAGGTGGGGCCAGAATTTTCCAACTGTCCCACCCCGTTCCCTCCCGAGGCTCCCGGGCCGCGGAAGCCCCGCAGAACTCTCCTCGGTCTCACTCCGCTCCAGGTTCTCCGGGTTCTCCCGGCCGGGGTCCCCTAGAGACCCCTAGACCCAGGCGCCCCTCCCCCACGCCCACAGGGGCCGCGCCCGGCTGGTGCAGTGCGGGACGGTGGTCGCCGCCACGCGCAGCCGACCCTCCCGGAACCCGCGGCGCACCTGGCCGGAGGCCTGTGCTCTCCGGATCCGGAGCGAGCCACTGACCCTGAAAACGATTCCACTTGAAAACCAGAGTGGGCCCCAAACAGAAAAAGTCCGAGGCCTTTTTGTAGGAAGCCCGGGAGGTGCCCGGCCGGGGCTCGAACCCAGATCCGCCTCGCCGGCTACTTACGTTGGAGGTGCGCGCATCCCACGCGGCTCTGACCTGCCTCCGCCGCTCTCGATTATTTTATACATTTCTCGGCGATACACTTATAAACAAGTGGAAATTTTGCATCCTACTGCACCATTTTATACATGATGAGCCGTCAGTAATAGGATTATTAAACAAAAACCGTCTCAGGCGCTGGCGTTAACCTTTTTTAAAACGGCTAATTAGGTTTTGCACAGAAAAATTAGATTTAACATTGCTTACATTGCCTACATTTTCAGTTGATGCTCCGGTAATTTCGGATAGGCCGGGCTACAGCCATGGAAAGAGATCATAAAAATTAACTATTTTAACATATATTACAGATCCCCTATACCAAAATAAGGCAAAGGATATTTTCATGATCAAATATTATATACATAAAACTAATTATCTTTTTTCGGCTGCCTTCATCAATTACCGGGGAGGGAGGGGCGCCGCGCGCCCTCTGGTGGAGCGAGCCGGGAGCGGGCTCGGCGCTGTCGGTGCGATTAAATGGTAAAAGGTATTTCTGGTTCCCCTTTTCTCCTTCGGATGTTTTCTCTGTTTTAATCGTTCATGCTTATTTTCCCCTCCAGACCTATCCAGAGCAGTAGCTCGCCACAGCTTCACACATCTAAATAAAGTGCCTGCTAAAATAAAGCGTTTCCTTTTCAGCGATTTTAGAGGCAACACGAAAAGTCAGGTGTCAAGCCATTTGCAAGCCTGGTTTTCGAGAAGGGCTCATTACATTTTAAAAAATCAAATATCCAGTAGTCTAGATGCTGTATATAGTAAGATTCTCACGTTGTCTCTGGTTCCCCAGTCCACCCACCCACCTCTCACCCCCATACTGGAGACACCCTAGGGTCTTCTCACTGAGCTACATCCCAGTCATTTTTTTTTTTTTTGACAGAATTTCGTTAAATTGTTAAGTTGCCCAGACTGTGCTCCAGCTTGGAATCCTCTTGCCTCAGCTTCTCAAAGTAGTAGGATCATAGGGCTGTGCCACCAGGCCCAGCTGTCTGTGATTAATTTAAAAGAAATTATTGTAGGGTGTTGGAGTGTTTGCTCCAACATAGAAGACATAAAAGAATGGCGCCCCTGTCTCCAACTGCACTCCTTAAAGCAAAACTCAGTGTGTCGCTCTCGTGAGCTGAACAGGTCCTACGGGTGAGCTGAACAGGTCCTCCGGGCCTGATGTTCTCAGAGCGTGCCGGCGCCCTTCGATTTGGAATCTTGCTTTAGAACTGAGATTTGTTTTACTCAGAGGGGTTGCAGGTGGGCGGTGAAGTTGCTCCCATTCACCTGCAGCAAAGGGCTGAAGCACAAGAGGGAGGATATGTGAAGAGTTCATTTTTTTAAAGGATAAAACAGAAGGCGGCCCAAAGAGGTTATGTGAGTTACTAAGAGGTAGAAGAGGAAGAAGAGAAAGAGGAAGAGGAAGACAAAATAAAGGCAATCTGTAGTACAAATTATTTTAAAAGAGCATAAATACCTGTACCTGTGCTGTATTGTGTACACTACTGCTATTGTTATAAATCATGCTATCCCTATGGAATGAACAACAAGTTCAAACTAAAGGCCTTTTATTCAAGCTTCCTGGTTTCATTATTGTAACTCATCATTGTTTAAATCCTTCTGAGCAATCTGGCAAATCCGCAACAAAAATTTTCTTAAAAAACTAAAAATTACCAGCCTGAAATGTTTTATTAGTTTGCCAGTCCCCGAAGCTATGTAATGTTATGTAAGCGAGAGGTAATGAAATCAACAAAATATGTAGTTTCAAAAAAAAAAAAAAAAAAAAAAAAACTAGTCTCCTACTGGCCCATCTGAATGGTGACTGGCCCTGAGCACAGAAGTCCACACAGAGACCGGTGAGCTGCTTTGGTGCTGTTTTGGTTTGCATGGAACTCAGTTTCAAAATTCAGCAGAAAGCTGTACTTAGTAGCACACAGTAGATCCCTCCAGGTTTGGATTTGTTTGTCTTATTTTTCAGGAAGAACAGCCTCAGTGACGGTTACACTCTACAGAACAGATTCGACTGGCTCACTCTTCTTTAATAAATAAATGACATTAAAGAGTCTGGCGGCTCTGAAAGGCAGGGTTTTATGAGCTAATCACACCCCTGGGGGGAATCTGGTTGTGTGTAGTGTAGTCTCACCCTCAGGGTGTGATTACACTGTGGTAACCACACCCACCTGTCATGCTTTATTTCTCAACTAATAAATCACTACAAATGAGGTGATCTACACACTCATATATCTGGAACCCCTCCTTGCACACAGAAGCAGACCCCTCCGGTGAAACCAGTGGAGAAAAGTGATGTTCTCTGAATCAATAAATACTGTTATGCTCTTAGAGATAAAAATTCTAAGGCTGGGGTATGGTTTAGGTATGCCTATTTTCCTTTCTTTTTTTTTTATTTTCCTTTCTTTTATTGACATTAAAAAGAGCTGCTAAATTCCTCTAGCCACTCACAGTCCTACACTTTTGATCATCTCAGAAGGGTCCCCAGTCTTGTATTTAGTGTTCTCCTGCTAGATTGAAGCACCAGGTTTTGCTGGGAATTTTATCTGTGATCCTAGGGTGAGCAAAGAGCAGGCTTTTGTGTTGTGCTCTTTATCCAGGGATGGCTAGGACTGTCAAATGTGTTCTTAAAGTCTCTTCATATAATCAGTGTCGCTCGCGTTGTACTTGTGTTCCTCTGGTCTCATTTTCTCTCTTTCCTACCCTGTTCCATCTTTCTCAGGATAGCATTCATTTGCTTTAGCTTTACCGAGTCTAACTGACAGGACCCATTGTCATCTGCCTATAACTTTTGTTCTGGCTTTTATCCTTCCAAAATAAGAATGCCATGCCCATTAAAAAAAGAAAAAAGATTTCTTGAGTTGATCCCATACAGAGTAGCATTCTACATAAAATGGAAATGGTTCACCCAAAAATAGAGCATATTACACCAAAAGCCAAAGAAACGCTGCCCACCAACCAGAAAAAAGGTGCATATATTTTTGCAAAAGGTTTTGCAAAGAGAAGAAAGAAATGTACTTTGTCACTAACTTGCTCTTTGCCGCCTTGAGACAAATTTTGAAAACCTGCTGCCAAATCTTCCATCTCCCTCCTCAGCCCTGAGAGAAAGCAATAATTCAGCCAGAATATCTGGAAAATTTGACTCTTACTACCCAGGATTGCTTTGGCAGTTCGGACCAGGATGTCCCACTCCAATGTCCAGATAGTTGTTCCGGTCCGTTGCCCATGAGATACAATACCTCTTGCATTTGGAGCTGAGGATAAGGAAAAGGTTTGGTGGACTGTTGCAGGAATATAATGAAAAGGAATCTCCACACTGTATGCTTATCTACAGAATCTGACCTCCATTTCTGAGGATTAATTAACATTAGGGACATAAATCTCGCTGTAAATTTGGAGCTAAAGTGAATTTTTTTAAAGCTGGATTAGCAAAGTGTTTTGGTCCATGGATTCTCCTAGACATTCAAACTTAGAATTTTCTTCTTTTTTAAAAATTATATTCTTATTGCTTCCAAAAATCTACCAAAGCTTTGTCAGTGTCAGAGACACACATCTCAGTCCAACACCAATTACCATCAAGAAAGTTTGAGAGCTGCCTGCCATGCTGTTTAATGCTGTTTTCCACTTCCCCAGAGACACAGTGGGGTGAACCAGAGGAAAAGAGAACGCCACATTCATTTTAGTTCAAACTTTTTCATATGACTCCTCCTTAGATGGTTTGTCTCCTCACCCCTTACATTTTCCTGGGAATCCACTCTCTGACCATCTTCCATCTTTTAAAGTCTTGCCTCTCTGTTACCAGTGCCCAGTTATAGCTGCCTTCTTGGGACCAGCGTTTACATGTGGCAGCAGAAAGAGCGTTGCATTTGGAGTTGGAGGAACTGACGCTGAGTTCCAAACTCATTCATACTGCAGAGAGAGGAAAAGGATGAAATCTTTTCCAGCACATTCTGATTTTACAGACATGTCTGAGGTCCACCCCCAGGATTTTTTTTGTTTTGTTTTTTGTTTTTTTCTCCGGTACCGGGAACGGAACTCACAACCTTGTGCTTGCCAGGCAGGGGCTTTGCCGCTGAGCTAAATCCCCAGCCCCAACCCCCAGGATTTTCTAAAACTTCCCAGGACTTATGCCAGTAAAGGTAAGGAACCTGTGTCTTACACTGTACCAAAGGAACACTGGGCTCAGTGAGACCACAAAACCAGAACTGGAAGGGTAGGAGAAACAATGTGGGCATCAAGATGGGCTCTCACTTTGTTACATTCTTTCGGGGGAAAAAAGCCCAAATTGCTCCTTATAATACTGTTCATGTTTGTGTTTTACTATGTAAATAGGGTCTTGGAACATGATCTTGAAGGGCAGAAAACATATGTGAAGTCCGGACTCTGATATTCTAGCTAGGTGACCTTGGATAACACTCTTTATTTCTCTTGGGCCTTGATTTTTAAAAAAACCAGCAATGTGGAGTTGACCATCTCTAGTACATAGGAGTGGTATGAGGATCAAGTTATTATAATAATAGCTGTCTTTCACTGCAGGCCTGCCCTGATCCTCAGGCATCGCCATCTGAGTAAATTTTCTCATCTACTTCTTGTAAAGTCCCACCTGAGGAAGGTTTTATAAGAGGATAGTGCACTGAAAAGTGCTTTGCAACTGATAGAGTTGTATGAAAATATGATCTAACCATGTATCACATGGTAGAAAGACATGCAGGTCTGTTTTGATTTTGTTTCTTCCTTATATCTTATTAGTCCTTCATACTTTTGCAAAATTCTTACTTATGTATTACACAAGAGTATAGAAGTGAAAAGTAGAGACACTAAGTGTCTTAGCTACTTTTCTCGTTGCTGAGACAAAATACCTGACACCCAAAGTTAAAGGAGGGAAGGATTATTTAGCTCACAGTTTGTAGAGGTTTTTAGTCCATGATCGGCTGGCTCCAGGGTAGTGTGGCTTGGCAAAGGAGAATGGTCACAGCTGGCAGACTGTAGCAAAGCAACAAGCCAGGGGAGACAAGACTCTTTCTGTTTCTTATATATTGTAGCTAGATTGCTGGGATTAGGGCAGTACCAAACCAAGCAGTGGACTGATTTAGCAATCACACACCCTTAATCCCAGCATCACAGGTCTAGATCTAGTCACCTCTGAAAAAGCCTAACACTGAGTGAAGCTTTGAGGGAACGTCAAGATACAAACCATAACACTAAAATATATACTTGGCTCTTTTAACATCAAGGGCATTGATCTTTCCACTGTGTTTGACCAGTATCTACTTATTGTAAATTATACCATGTGTGAACTCAAAAGTCCCTTAGTTCCTTGCCATCTAGCTGTCACAAATCAGCTTCATAGGGTCGGGGATGTAGCTCAGCGGCACCAGTGCCTGCCTGGCAAGTGCAAGGTCCTGAGTTCAATTTCCGGTACCAAAAATAAATAAATAAATAAATAAAAATAAAAAAACAAAGTAAAACAAATCAGCTTCATCAAAACCTAAAAGAGCCAGGCATGGTGACACATGCTGGTAATCCCAGCACTTGGGAAGCTGAGGCAGGAAGATTGTGCTAAATTCGAGAATTTGCCTGGGCTACTTAGCAAGACCCTGTCTCAAAACAAAAATAAAAACAAAAACCTGAAAGAGTTGTAAATGTTTCATTTCTCTCTATCACAAGTCTGGCTTCTATCTTCTGGCTATGGGTACTTCTATTCCAGGGCTACATGCCAATTTTGGGCCTCTGAAACATGGTCATTTATTTGGATGTGAAGGCGTTCAGACTTGCCAAAATGTGGACCAATAATCCTGAGCTCGAGGATGTATTTCTTTTTTTTTTGTCTTTTTGAGACAGGGTCTCACTATGCAGTTTAGGCTGGTCTTGAGCTCACTTTGTAGCCAAGGTTGGCCTCAAACTCACAATGATCCTCATGCCTCAGCCTCCTGAGTGCTCGGATTACAGGCGTGTGCCACCATGCCCAGCTTTGAGGATGTATTTCTTAACCGAGAAGCTTATAGTTGATCTGTTTTTACAACTCTTGTTGATAATATCACTTTTTAGAGGAGGCAGGAGACCTAAAACACCCTTTGATGAACATCTATGCATTATGTACCTGAACAATTTAATGTCGTCACTAGTTCTATTGTATTTAAACCCTGTTCCGTACACTCAATTCAGCCCTGGTCCAGTTCACTTCGTAGAGTATCCCTGGTACCTCGCTTGTCTGGCAGCCTATGAGACTGGGTTATAAATTAATGCTACCTTTTGTTTTCTAACGTTTCTCGGTTGTCCATCCGCCAGAGGGCAGCGACAATTCTGCTAAATGCCTGTAGCAGTAGTAAAAGTTTTACTGAAATTGAAACTAATTTAGTGTGATTTTTAAAAAATTACAGGTTTTATTGATCCTTGTTCTGTCGGTCCATGGTTTCCATGAGTGGACTGCCCTCTGGTGGACAGGAACTGTCAGTTCATACAAAAAAAGCAGCGTCTGATTTTTCTTCAATTAATATTAATTGTAATCACATGAACAGTAAGAATTGAATCTATATTATGTCAAATTAAATTGAAAAAGAATCCTGAAATTCCTCCAGGCATACTTGGAATAGTCTCAATTGTGAGCACAGGGTCTTAACCTTTGCACAGCACATTTTCATTTGACTAGCGTGGTGGTTGGGAAGTTGTGAATTCCAATCGGCAGGTTATCTCACAGTCGCTGATATAACTGACACAGATTAACTATTTTCAAAGTGAGTACAAAGGATAGAATGGAACACATGGACCACTAAATGTCAGTTCCAGTAATACTTGAAGAAAATAGCTAATACTCGTGTGTGTATGTAAGATGTATAAATTCTTTTCTCCTTTCTGATACAAGGTGTATGGGTGCTATCACTCTTGTGCAGTCAGGAAATGGAAAGCCTCCATACAGCTGGGGAAACGGCAGGGCTAGAATTTAGGGCTGGGTGACTGAGTTCCAGAGAGCACACTCTTAATCCCTTGCTAAGTACCGGTGCTTACCAAGCACAGAACACATTAGGATCGCACAGGGTCTGTCCACGGAGCGTTGCTGCCCCCCACGCTGCTGTCAGTGTAGAGATTGTAGGAGAGTAGAGTTAACCTATGGCGGATGCCCCTCTTCCCATTCCTGAATCTTTCACTTTCCTCCCCACTGTGATACCTTGCAGAACACTGTGCATTTGAGTGGCATAAATCTCTCTTATCCATGAGTTTGAGTTATTCAGGGTCTTTTTCAAAAATTCAGCTCTCAACTTATTTGCTTTTCATTTCTTTTTCACAAAACCAGGTTGGACCTTACATAATAAAAATCTGGTTATCTGACCCATTCAGAATAACATGTGAGACTCTTCACACACGTTACAATCACAATTAGCACACACAGAAATGGGTCTTACTCAACTTAGTAAAGGAGGCTATGTACCTGGTTTCATTTTTCTGAGGTAAATTTTCTTATCATGCTGGAAGAAGGAGGTCCATGTTTCCACATAGAACTCCTTTAAGAGGGTCTTTGACACTGGACTTAATGAAGGCCACAGAAAGATTTATTGACAATCGCTGACCTCATGTTCCAGAATGAGTCCTATACAACAGACTCCATGTCCTATGAGTTCATCCCTCCAGGGGCAAACAGTCCTGAAGAGTTTCTTCTCAGAGTGACCCAAATTACACAGTTGGCCCTGTGGACTCCTGTGGCTCTCCAGGGCTCCAGGTCTCTAACTATCTCACCTGGCTGCTTCACAGCCTTGATCTTTGCGAGGCTTTGGTCTCCCGTTTGGTTGGATGAGACACTTCCTACTGAAGAACCAAAACCGAACCTCTTTTACATAGAACCAGGAACTATTGGCAAAGATGAGGTCATTCTTTTGAATCACTGCATGCCTGGCATGTGGGGGCCTCCCTGACACAATGTTCTGTATGTGAGAAGCACTAATAAAAGATGTCCGTTGTTGAACATACCTGGGAGTAGTACACCAGGTATTTTGGGGTTTTTTGTGTTTGTTTTTTGGTGCTTAAGATCAAACCCACAGTCTTATACATGCTAGGCAAGCGCTCTACCGCTGAGCTACATTCCTAGTCCCCCAATTTTGTTTTCATGCACCCATTTTCCTAGGAATCAATAACTGCATCAGAACTCTACTAACAAGCACACACTTCAGAGATTTTTTTGAACAAAGGAGGCGGAGGAAGCTGTATAACTGGCCTAAGCAGGACGCCATGGTTTCAAAACGGCCTAATGCATCTAGAAACAGAGGTTCCTAGAGCTTCATCTTTAAATTAAATATTAACACTGCCAGAAGTCTTCCTTTTATGCCTGGGTCTAATACAGTTCATTTTGAGGGATGTTTAGCTGGTGTTTAGCAAACCTAGAACCAAGGGAAGACACTTCAGGTGACAGCACAACTTTAGAGGATTTTCAAATTACACACATACAAAACAAACTGTAATAATTGTCAAACCTGAAGTATGGATATAATTACTATAGGCTTTAATTAAGTCCCCACCCTGAAGAAAAAAGAAAAAACTTAACCATCTGCATTCACCCAGAAGCACATGCATCATGGTTGAAATCAGGCCGTCTGGGTGTTTTGGACACAAAAGAAACCTTTGAAAACTGATTTGAGCATATGAGTGTCAAGAACCTCAGAACAGAGCCAATCCAAAACGTGCCACAGTGTTTCCATTCAGAGGGCATCAATGTGCCTCTTTAACGGTTTTTCAGAATCCCAGGAAATTGTGATTACATGGCATTAGCTTTTCATTTTCTAAAGAATGGGTGAAAAGCATGAAAGTCTGCTCAACAATGTAAAGAAAAGTATTTTTGGTTCTGGTAAACTTCTGCTGTTCTCTGATTAAAAAAAAAAAAAAACTAACAGAAAATGCCTTTAAGATACCAAGCAATTATACGTACAGTTGCAGCTTAGTGGTGCAGGGTCTGAAAAAGACTCCCAAATGGCTATTGTTCTCACTGAACAGTCACTTAGTCAAGGATGGACTTCATTCTGGTCCTATCATGAATTTATTTTCCATTCTCTGTGAGATGCTCTTATTTTTCCACGGAAGTAACCTTAATTCAGGATTGGCAGGGAAGATATTTACAAGTAAATAACTGTAGATTTTAGTTGGAAAGTTACTTCAGTTACTTGACTGTGTACTTCCCCATATGAAGGAAAAAGTACACAGTACTCCACTGTGTGCACAAATGGTGGAAATAATAGTGAGCTGACATTACATGCACAACAATAGTGTTTTCTGAATATCAGTAAAAAGCTCCAAGAATAGGTCCATGAGTTCCAAGGGTGCTTACAATGAACGCAAACACTCCTGTAAGATTTAGGTAAGAAACGAGCATAGAAATCACAAAACATTTTAGAACAAGAAATGTTCTGGGGCTGTCGGCCACTCACTCATGTCATTATCAATTCAATGCATTGTGAGCTAGGTTTCTTTCTTTCTTTCTCTCTCTCTCTCTCTCTCTCTCTCTCTCTCTCTCTCTCTCTCTCTCTCTCTCTCTTTCTTTCTTTCTTTCTACCTTTCAATTATGTACTGCTAGAAATTGAACTCAGGGCCTTTACACTGAGCCCCACATCCAGCCCTTTTTAAATTTTTACATATGGAAACAGGATCTCAGTATGTCACTAAATTGCTCAAGCTGGGCTCAAATGTGCAATCCTCCTGTTTTAGCCTCCCAGGGATTACAGCAGGCACCACCACACCCAGCTAGTATGAAGTCCAAGACCATAGACACTCTCCTCCCATGCTCCTTGAATTTTAATGTATATAAGAATTGCTTGAAGACTAGAGGTATAGCTCAGTAGTAGAGTCTTACCTAGCATACCCAAGGCCTTGGGTTCAATCACTGAAGCTGGGGGAAGAAGAATTGCTTGGATATGTGTTTACTTATTAAAGATGTAGGAACGCCCCCGACCTAGAGGCTATGATTCATTTAATCTGGGTAGGGACCTAAGAGCCAGCATTTGAACACATATACTAGATGATTCTGCTGCAGGAGTTCGTGGTAGAATCCAAAGGAATGCAACAAACACTCTTCCATCCATTTGTACATCCACCTTGCCTGAATCTTTAGATTGTCCCCATCTATTGAAGTGTTTTCCTCATCTTACCGAGGTTAATTCATCTCAAGGCATAGACAGATAATTCCACTATTTTCTACGTAATAATATAGCCCCACACATCCACTCCACTGTCACCTGGCTGGACTGACAAAGGAAATGCATTGTAGCAAAACCCTACCAGAACTATATACATCTTGAAATAACTTGAGTTAGAACAACCTTTCCCAGGTCTGGGCTTCTGTTTATTTTGCAGTGACTGAGACAGTTATACGCACTGATCACCTTTTCATCCATGTCGTATATTCATGCTACCTAGGGTAGTCTACAGACCAATAGCATGACGTGGGAGTACATTAGAAGCAGACCTCAGGACGTATCCAGACCTACTGAACCAGAAAGTGCATTTACCCTTGTGGGCTCCTGGACAGATGAAACACGCACATGGTGAACAACAGCTGTTTTCCAAAAGGGAAAGACACGTAAGTAAAGGGTCCCTTCGGGCAAAATTAGGTATGTTCCTTGTATTATATCATCAAAATGAACAAATAAGTTTTCTGGACTGAGGTGGACACCTTTTTTCCTTCCAGGTTCATTTGGTTGACATAATTGTTAAGGTAAGTCTAGGCTCCATCCCTAAATTTTACTTCAGAAACCTGAGAAAGTCACATAATTCAGTTTGCCTTAGGATTCTTATTGCTATGATAGGATTTCACCATCACGTACCACTCTGCCATCCTGTTTTCCACCCCATTCTACCATCTCTCTACAGCCTAGGTCTGACTTCAAAAACTTAACCAGGAATGTGGCCTACAAGCAAGGCCCTGGGAAAGAGGCTCGCAGAGGCCAATGCAAGTGAGAACTGAGAAGGATTCTGCCCTCTAGAGGATTGGGGTGATAATAACAATTCTTATTATGGGCTAAAGAAGTGCCAGGCCCCCTTGTTAGTATACTGAAAGTATTGGCACAGTCTTGTATCCAAAAATGTCAGTTATTCACTTTCTGCAGCTTGGGCCAGGCAGCATCAGGGTCACTATGTGAGGAGAATCTGGGTAGAAGACAGTGGCAATAGAAAGGGCCAGTACAAGAGCTGTCGATGTCTTGGTTTTAGCTCAAGCATGTAGTGATGGTGTGGGTGGTAGAAACGGTTCAAGTTGTGATGCCTAGACCCAGCCTGGTTTCATGGACCAATTCCAGAACTGGGGCTTTGTTCTGGCTCTGTAATATTCAAGTCCCTTTCTGCAGGCAAGCTACTTAATATAACATTAATAAATTTTTCTTTCTTTCTTTCTTTTCTTTCTTTCTATATTGACACAGGTTTTGTTAGTATCAAGATATTTCTTTCTTTTCTTTTCTTTGTTTGAGACAGGCTCTTGTTAGGTAGTTCAGGCTGGCCTTGATCTCACTATGTAGCCCATGCTGACCTTGAACTCACAGTGATCTTCCTGCCTCAGCCTCCTGAAAGCTGGGATTACAGACAGGTGGCACTGTGCCTTGTTTTCTTTTCTTTTCTTTTTCTTTTTCTTTCTTTCTTTTTTTTTGTTTTTTGTTTTTTGTCTTTTTGAGACAGGGTCTCACTATACAGTTCAGGTTGGCCTTGAGCTCACTTTGTAGCCCAAGGTGGTCTTGAACTTGCAACGATCCTCCTGCCTCTACCTCCCAAGCACTGGGATTACAGGCATGAGCCGCCACACCCAGGTTTGTGCCTGGTTTTCAATAAATTTCTTTTTTCTTAAAACCAGATTTGATGTCACTTGCTTGAGATGAAGAATCCAGAATGATACTTTTGGTATGTTGGACAATGGAGGAAATGCTGACAAGGATTTGGTCATTGAGTCCTTTTCCTTATATAAAGACCAAGTGATCTCGCAGAAATAATTGCGATGTTCAGCTATTGTCTTGATTTCCTAAATCACCTGATAACAATATTTGGACCATATGGTATAGGTTGGGGTGCCAGAGTTGAAAGTTTGAAAGCTACAGAACAGCTGTAAAAAGAAACAAGGAAAATGAGTTGAACTTGTATGAAATCACCCAGTTCCTCCAAAAGGTACCACAGCCATCCTCAGCAACAGTGAGGTCCTGAGCGCCTTGATGATAACAGCCAAGTTCATTGGGAGAGCAGGCATGACAAACTCCTCACAAGAAGCAATAGCGCAAGAGAACCAGCATCTTCCAACAGCTTCACTTCTTCCTCTCCAGTTTTTCTTTTTATGTTGTTGGCAACAATCCTCAGCTGGGCCTGCCACACCCAGCACCACACTGGTTCATTTCAGCTGGGTGTTACAAGTTGACCACCATTCGTCAGTCCACCACAAGTAGGTTCCCCCAGAAGCAGGTGTTTACATTTACTGTAGGGGGAAAGTACCTCAGTGTGACAAAAAAAAAAAAGAATTCTCGAGAACATCCATGCTTGTTTCCTTTAAGTTAAGCTGCCAAATAAATTACTTTAGCAATGTATACCCCTCCATTATTGCTATAATGATCTCACAAGAGGTAGACTTTAAAATATGGTCCTAACTTTACAAATTTGATGAAATCATGCATTTCACTTCTTTGTATGATGCAATCCATCATTTCAGTCATGAAGGTTAAGTCCTTAAGCAACTTGATAGAACATAAAACAATACATGATTTTGTGTCCTCTTCTCTAATGCAAGTTCCATGGAATTACAGCCTTTGATTATTTTAATGCTGCATCCCCTGCATTTAGTAGGTGCTAGACCAAGCTTGCATAGCAGGAAGAGATGACTATGCCCTCAGAATTTATAAATAAGAGGGACCCTACAGGTATTATAATAATAATGTGTATGTATTTTGGCAACACTGGGGATTGAATTTCGGGCCTCACACATGTTAGGCAAGTACTCTACCTCGGAGCCACAACCTCAGCCCTTTTAAATTTTATTTGAGACAGGATCTTCCCACATTGCCCAGGGTAGCCTCAAACTTGCAATCCTTCTGCCTCAGTTTCCTGAGTAACCGGGATGCCAGCAGTGTGCCACCACACCTAGCAAACATATTTTTAGGGGGGAAAACAGGTTACTCTCTAGTGTCTATTACTTTTTATTTCCAGCTAAATGTATTCTAACCAATAAGTTTTATCTGTTAGGTCTTCCTTTTTTTTTTTTTTTTTTTTTTTTTTTTTTTTTTTTTTTTTTTTTTTTTT